>NW_027136238.1:0-61620 GCF_039906515.1 Pseudorca crassidens | reverse complement strand
GTGATATTGAACTTGTACGGTAAACGAGGTTCTTGTAAACAGAGGCGTCCCAAACTTTGGGGTGGCTGTGTCTTTTTGATTTTAATTTCCCTAAGCTATAGGACCATAAGTGGAAGTGCCCTAGGCTCTGTTGCTTTGTTTTTTAGATGTTTCAGGAAACACCATACACTTCTCCCGAGTGTCTGTTGGCAATTTACATCCCGCCCATCAGCATAACAAGGCTCCCAGTTCTCCATGGCCTGTCCTGCCTTTCTGGATTTTACACTTTTTTCAGATGGCCCTTTTGACCGGGGGGAAGTGAGACTTCATTGTAGTGCAGATTTCCTTTGCAAGCTTGCTTGGTTGGCCAAAAAGTGCGTATGCATTTTTTCCTGAATATATTCAGGAAAAAACGCATACGCCCTTTTTGGCCAAGTGCATCATTGTGGACGTTCTGCCTCTTTTCCTATGCTTTCAATGCAATTCCAGTCTACCTCCTGAAATCGGTTTCCTGCAATTCTGCCCCGCTTTCAAGTCCTCTTGGCAGCCTTACTTCAGTATATTTTTGGACGATAGCTGTCATTTATAACTCTGCAGGTTTGTGAATTACAGTGCCCCTGAGCTCCTTTCTTCAACTCGCTTTCTTGTGACCTGGCCGCAACACCGCAGGATGGCTTCAGGCCCTAATCTGGTTCCGGCACGGCATGCTGAGCCTTTGGTTAATTCCTCTTCCTGGTGGGAAATGAGAGTTAAATTTGCCCGTCCAGACACCTCCAGCTAGTCTCTCATTGTTTCTCGCTATTCCTGTTCATCTTCCGCAGAAACTGCAAACTGGGCCAAACAGGAGGTTAAAGGGACTGACTCTCCAAGTCGGGAGGGTGTTAGTAAAGCGTCTGGAATGTTGCACCCGAGTACCAGGGTACGAAAACTGAGACATATTTGAACACGTTTCCCGATCACATGGTTGATCATACTCTAGGTTCCACATGCATGTTTTAGCTGAAGGAAGAATCCCTGAAACCTGGGTAGTTGAAACCCGTGGAATGGGTACCATGCAATATGACTTCAAAGGGTCTTTGTTTGCTAACCGAACCTCTCCAATCCTATCACTGCTGCATTTATGCCCCTGGACACACGCTTGATTCTCTTTTGGAGATATAGCAATCCATAGGTTTTAAGATACTTACTAGTCAGGTACATTCTTAGGCGCTTAATATGGGGTGTTGAGTCCATTTCGTTGAGCAAGGAGTAGCTCTTGTCTATTCCATATTTGGCTTAAGGAACTTTATCTGTGCTCATTTCAATCTCTGGTTTTATGCAGCACCCCAACTCACCTTTACCCTTAAGCAAGCATAAGTTGGTTTTCTAAATATGAGACCCTGTTCTGTTCTGTAATTCAGTTCCTGTGTAGCCAAGTTTACATTCCGTGTATTACTGATATCTTATGATGTTTCTTTTTCTGTGTGACTTATTTCAGTTAGAATCGTCATACCTGAACCCACTCATTGTGCTGCTAAGGGCCTGATGACATAGATTTCATTGCTGAGTGATATTGCTTTGTAACTAAATACCACAAATTCTTTATCCATTTTTCACTTTCTGTGATGTTGAACTTGTACCGTAAACGAGGTTCTTGTAAACAGAGGCGTTCCAAACTTTGGGGTGGCTGTGTCTTTTTGATTTTAATTTCCCTAAGCTATAGGACCATAAGTGGAAGTGCCCTAGGCTCTGTTGCTTTGTTTTTTAGATGTTTCAGGAAACACCATACACTTCTCCTGAGTGTCTGTTGGCTATTTACATCCCGCCCGTCAGCATAACAAGGCTCCCAGTTCTCCATGGCCTGTACTGCCTTTCTGGATTTTACACTTTTTTCAGATGGCCCTTTTGACCGGGGGGAAGTGAGACTTCATTGTAGTGCAGATTTCCTTTGCAAGCTTGCTTGGTTGGCCAAAAAGGGCGTATGCGTTTTTCCCAGAATATATTCAGGAAAAAACGCATACGCCCTTTTTGGCCAAGTGCATCATTGTGGACGTTCTGCCTCTTTTCCTATGCTTTCAATGCAATTCCAGTCTACCTCCTGAAATCGGTTTCCTGCAATTCTGCCCCGCTTTCAAGTCCTCTTGGCAGCCTTACTTCAGTATATTTTTGGACGATAGCTGTCATTTATAACTCTGCAGGTTTGTGAATTACAGTGCCCCTGAGCTCCTTTCTTCAACTCGCTTTCTTGTGACCTGGCCGCAACACCGCAGGATGGCTTCAGGCCCTAATCTGGTTCCGGCACGGCACGCTGAGCCTTTGGTTAATTCCTCTTCCTGGTGGGAAATGAGAGTTAAATTTGCCCGTCCAGACACCTCCAGCTAGTCTCTCATTGGTTCTCGCTATTCCTGTTCATCTTCCGCAGAAATTGCAAACTGGGCCAAACAGGAGGTTAAAGGGACTGACTCTCCAAGTCGGGAGGGTGTTAGTAAAGCGTCTGGAATGTTGCACCCGAGTACCAGGGTACGAAAACTAAGACATATTTGAACACGTTTCCCGATCACATTGTTGATCATACTCTAGGTTCCACATGCATGTTTTAGCTGAAGGAAGAATCCCTGAAACCTGGAGAGTTGAGACCCGTGGAATGGGTACCATGCAATATGACTTCAAAGGGTCTTTGTTTGCTCACCGAACCTCTCCAATCCTATCACTGCTGCATTTATGCCCCTGGATACACGCTTGATTCTCTTTTGGAGATATAGCAATCCATAGGTTTTAAGATACTTACTAGTCAGGTACATTCTTAGGCGCTTAATATGGGGTGTTGAGTCCATTTCGTTGAGCAAGGAGTAGCTCTTGTCTATTCCATATTTGGCTTAAGGAACTTTATCTGTGCTCATTTCAATCTCTGGTTTTATGCAGCACCCCAACTCACCTTTCCCCTTAAGCAAGCATAAGTTGGTTTTCTAAATTTGAGACCCTGTTCTGTTCTGTAATTCAGTTCCTGTGTAGCCAAGTTTACATTCCGTGTATTACTGATATCTTATGATGTTTCTTTTTCTGTGTGACTTATTTCAGTTAGAATCATCATACCTGAATCCACTCATTGTGCTGCTAAGGGCCTGATGACATAGATTTCATTGCTGAGTGTTATTGCTTTGTAAGTAAATACCACAACTTCTTTATCCATTTTTCACTTTCTGTGATATTGAACTTGTACGGTAAACGAGGTTCTTGTAAACAGAGGCGTCCCAAACTTTGGGGTGGCTGTGTCTTTTTGATTTTAATTTCCCTAAGCTATAGGACCATAAGTGGAAGTGCCCTAGGCTCTGTTGCTTTGTTTTTTAGATGTTTCAGGAAACACCATACACTTCTCCCGAGTGTCTGTTGGCAATTTACATCCCGCCCATCAGCATAACAAGGCTCCCAGTTCTCCATGGCCTGTCCTGCCTTTCTGGATTTTACACTTTTTTCAGATGGCCCTTTTGACCGGGGGGAAGTGAGACTTCATTGTAGTGCAGATTTCCTTTGCAAGCTTGCTTGGTTGGCCAAAAAGGGCGTATGCGTTTTTTCCTGAATATATTCAGGAAAAAACGCATACGCCCTTTTTGGCCAAGTGCATCATTGTGGACGTTCTGCCTCTTTTCCTATGCTTTCACTGCAATTCCAGTCTGCCTCCTGAAATCGGTTTCCTGCAATTCTGCCCCGCTTTCAAGTCCTCTTGGCAGCCTTACTTCAGTATATTTTTGGACGATAGCTGTCATTTATAACTCTGCAGGTTTGTGAATTACAGTGCCCCTGAGCTCCTTTCTTCAACTCGCTTTCTTGTGACCTGGCCGCAACACCGCAGGATGGCTTCAGGCCCTAATCTGGTTCCGGCACGGCACGCTGAGCCTTTGGTTAATTCCTCTTCCTGGTGGGAAATGAGAGTTAAATTTGCCCGTCCAGACACCTCCAGCTAGTCTCTCATTGGTTCTCGCTATTCCTGTTCATCTTCCGCAGAAATTGCAAACTGGGCCAAACAGGAGGTTAAAGGGACTGACTCTCCAAGTCGGGAGGGTGTTAGTAAAGCGTCTGGAATGTTGCACCCGAGTACCAGGGTACGAAAACTGAGACATATTTGAACACGTTTCCCGATCACATGGTTGATCATACTCTAGGTTCCACATGCATGTTTTAGCTGAAGGAAGAATCCCTGAAACCTGGGTAGTTGAGACCCGTGGAATGGGTACCATGCAATATGACTTCAAAGGGTCTTTGTTTGCTCACCGAACCTATCCAATCCTATCACTGCTGCATTTATGCCCCTGGACACACGCTTGATTCTCTTTTGGAGATATAGCAATCCATAGGTTTTAAGATACTTACTAGTAAGGTACATTCTTAGGCGCTTAATATGGGGTGTTGAGTCAATTTCGTTGAGTAAGGAGTAGCTCTTGTCTATTCCATATTTGGCTTAAGGAACTTTATCTGTGCTCATTTCAATCTCTGGTTTTATGCAGCACCCCAACTCACCTTTACCCTTAAGCAAGCATAAGTTGGTTTTCTAAATATGAGACCCTGTTCTGTTCTGTAATTCAGTTCCTGTGTAGCCAAGTTTACATTCCGTGTATTACTGATATCTTATGATGTTTCTTTTTCTGTGTGACTTATTTCAGTTAGAATTGTCATACCTGAATCCACTCATTGTGCTGCTAAGGGCCTGATGACATAGATTTCATTGCTGAGTGATATTGCTTTGTAACTAAATACCACAAATTCTTTATCCATTTTTCACTTTCTGCGATGTTGAACTTGTACTGTAAACGAGGTTCTTGTAAACAGAGGCGTCCCAAACTTTGGGGTGGTTGTGTCTTTTTGATTTTAATTTCCCTAAGCTATAGGACCATAAGTGGAAGTGCCCTAGGCTCTGTTGCTTTGTTTTTTAGATGTTTCAAGAAACACCATACACTTCTCCCGAGTGTCTGTTGGCAATTTACATCCCGCCCATCAGCATAACAAGGCTCCCAGTTCTCCATGGCCTGTCCTGCCTTTCTGGATTTTACACTTTTTTCAGATGGCCCTTTTGACCGGGGGGATGTGAGACTTCATTGTAGTGCAGATTTCCTTTGCAAGCTTGCTTGGTTGGCCAAAAAGGGCGTATGCGTTTTTTCCTGAATATATTCAGGAAAAAACGCATACGCCCTTTTTGGCCAAGTGCATCATTGTGGACGTTCTGCCTCTTTTCCTATGCTTTCAATGCAATTCCAGTCTACCTCCTGAAATCGGTTTCCTGCAATTCTGCCCCGCTTTCAAGTCCTCTTGGCAGCCTTACTTCAGTATATTTTTGGACGATAGCTGTCATTTATAACTCTGCAGGTTTGTGAATTACAGTGCCCCTGAGCTCCTTTCTTCAACTCGCTTTCTTTTGAGCTGGCCGCAACACCGCAGGATGGCTTCAGGCCCTAATCTGGTTCCGGCACGGCATGCTGAACCTTTGGTTATTTCCTCTTCCTGGTGGGAAATGAGAGTTAAATTTGCCCGTCCAGACACCTCCAGCTAGTCTCTCATTGGTTCTCCCTATTTCTGTTCATCTTCCGCCGAAATTGGAAAATGGGCCAAACAGGAGATTAAAGGCGCTGACTCTCCAAGTGGGGAGAGTGTTAGTAAAGCGTCTGGAATGTTGCACCCGAGTACCAGGGGAGGAAAACTGAGACATATTTGAACATGTCTCCCGTTCACATGGTGGATCATACTCTGGGTTCCACATGCATGTTTTAGCTGAAGGAAGAATACCTTAAACCTGGAGAGTTGAGACCCGTGGAATGGGTACCATGCAATATGACTTCAAAGGGTCTTCATTTGCTCACCGAACCTCTCCAATCCTATCACTGCTGCATTTATGCCCCTGTACACATGTTTGATTCTCTTTCGGAGACATAGCAATCCATAGGTTTTAAGATACTTACTAGTCAGGTACATTCTTAGGCGTTTAATATGTGGTGTTGAGTCCATTTCGTTGAGCAAGGAGTAGCTCTTGTCTATTCCATATTTTGCTTAAGGAACTTTATCTGTGCTCATTTCAATGTCTGGTTTTATGCAGCACCCCAACTCACCTTTACCCTTAAGCAAGCATAAGTTGGTTTTCTAAATTTGAGTCCCTGTTCTGTTCTGTAATTCAGTTCCTGTGGAGCCAAGTTTACATTCTGTGTATTACTGATATCTTATGATGTTTCTTTTTCTGTGTGACTTATTTCAGTTAGAATCATCATACCTGAATCCACTCATTGTGCTGCTAAGGGCCTGATGACATAGATTTCATGGCTGAGTGATATTGCTTTGTAAGTAAATACCACAACTTCTTTATCCATTTTTCACTTTCTGCGATGTTGAACTTGTACTGTAAACGAGGTTCTTGTAAACAGAGGCGTCCCAATGTTTGGGGTGGCTGTGTCTTTTTGATTTTAATTTCCCTAAGCTATAGGACCATAAGTGGAAGTGCCCTAGGCTCTGTTGCTTTGTTTTTTAGATGTTTCAGGAAACACCATACACTTCTCCCGAGTGTCTGCTGGCAATTTACATCCCGCCCATCAGCATAACAAGGATCCCAGTTCTCCATGGCCTGTCCTGCCTTTCTGGATTTTACACTTTTTTCAGATGGCCCTTTTGACCGGGGGGATGTGAGACTTCATTGTAGTGCAGATTTCCTTTGCAAGCTTGCTTGGTTGGCCAAAAAGGGCGTATGCGTTTTTTCCTGAATATATTCAGGAAAAAACGCATACGCCCTTTTTGGCCAAGTGCATCATTGTGGACGTTCTGCCTCTTTTCCTATGCTTTCAATGCAATTCCAGTCTACCTCCTGAAATCGGTTTCCTGCAATTCTGCCCCGCTTTCAAGTCCTCTTGGCAGCCTTACTTCAGTATATTTTTGGACGATAGCTGTCATTTATAACTCTGCAGGTTTGTGAATTACAGTGCCCCTGAGCTCCTTTCTTCAACTCGCTTTCTTGTGACCTGGCCGCAACACCGCAGGATGGCTTCAGGCCCTAATCTGGTTCCGGCACGGCACGCTGAGCCTTTGGTTAATTCCTCTTCCTGGTGGGAAATGAGAGTTAAATTTGCCCGTCCAGACACCTCCAGCTAGTCTCTCATTGGTTCTCACTATTCCTGTTCATCTTCCGCAGAAATTGCAAACTGGGCCAAACAGGAGGTTAAAGGGACTGACTCTCCAAGTCGGGAGGGTGTTAGTAAAGCGTCTGGAATGTTGCACCCGAGTACCAGGGTACGAAAACTGAGACATATTTGAACACGTTTCCCGATCACATGGTTGATCATACTCTAGGTTCCACATGCATGTTTTAGCTGAAGGAAGAATCCCTGAAACCTGGAGAGTTGAGACCCATAGAATGGGTACCATGCAATATTACTTCAAAGGGTCTTTGTTTGCTCACCGAACCTCTCCAATCCTATCACTGCTGCATTTATGCCCCTGGACACACGCTTGATTCTCTTTCGGAGATATAGCAATCCATAGGTTTTAAGATACTTACTAGTCAGGTACATTCTTAGGCGTTTAATATGCGGTGTTGAGTCCATTTCTTTGAGCAAGGAGTAGCTCTTGTCTATTCCATATTTGGCTTAAGGAACTTTATCTGTGCTCATTTCAATCTCTGGTTTTATGCAGCACCCCAACTCACCTTTCCCCTTAAGCAAGCATAAGTTGGTTTTCTAAATTTGAGACCCTGTTCTGTTCTGTAATTCAGTTCCTGTGGAGCCAAGTTTACATTCTGTGTATTACTGATATCTTATGATGTTTCTTTTTCTGTGTGACTTATTTCAGTTAGAATCATCATACCTGAATCCACTCATTGTGCTGCTAAGGGCCTGATGACATAGATTTCATGGCTGAGTGATATTGCTTTGTAAGTAAATACCACAACTTCTTTATCCATTTTTCACTTTCTGCGATGTTGAACTTGTACTGTAAACGAGGTTCTTGTAAACAGAGGCGTTCCAAACTTTGGGGTGGCTGTGTCTTTTTGATTTTAATTTCCCTAAGCTATAGGACCATAAGTGGAAGTGCCCTAGGCTCTGTTGCTTTGTTTTTTAGATGTTTCAGGAAACACCATACACTTCTCCCGAGTGTCTGTTGGCAATTTACATCCCGCCCGTCAGCATAACAAGGCTCCCAGTTCTCCATGGCCTGTCCTGCCTTTCTGGATTTTACACTTTTTTCAGATGGCCCTTTTGACCGGGGGGAAGTGGGACTTCATTGTAGTGCAGATTTCCTTTGCAAGCTTGCTTGGTTGGCCAAAAAGGGCGTATGCGTTTTTCCCTGAATATATTCAGGAAAAAACACATACGCCCTTTTTGGCCAAGTGCATCATTGTGGACGTTCTGCCTCTTTTCCTATGCTTTCAATGCAATTCCAGTCTACCTCCTGAAATCGGTTTCCTGCAATTCTGCCCCGCTTTCAAGTCCTCTTGGCAGCCTTACTTCAGTATATTTTTGGACGATAGCTGTCATTTATAACTCTGCAGTTTTGTGAATTACAGTGCCCCTGAGCTCCTTTCTTCAACTCGCTTTCTTTTGAGCTGGCCGCAACACCGCAGGATGTCTTCAGGCCCTAATCTGGTTCCGGCAGGGCACGCTGAGCCTTTGGTTAATTCCTCTTCCTGGTGGGAAATGAGAGTTAAATTTGCCCGTCCAGACACCTCCAGCTAGTCTCTCATTGGTTCTCGCTATTCCTGTTCATCTTCCGCAGAAATTGCAAACTGGGCCAAACAGGAGGTTAAAGGGACTGACTCTCCAAGTCGGGAGGGTGTTAGTTAAGCGTCTGGAATGTTGCACCCGAGTACCAGGGTACGAAAACAGAGACATATTTGAACACGTTTCCCGATCACATGGTTGATCATACTCTAGGTTCCACATGCATGTTTTAGCTGAAGGAAGAATACCTTAAACCTGGGTAGTTGAAACCCGTGGAATGGGTACCATGCAATATGACTTCAGAGGGTCTTCATTTGCTCACTGAACCTCTCCAATCCTATCACTGCTGCGTTTATGCCCCTGTACACATGCTTGATTCTCTTTCGGAGACATAGTAATCCATAGGTTTTAAGATACTTACTAGTCAGGTACATTCTTAGGCGTTTAATATGCGGTGTTGAGTCCATTTCGTTGAGCAAGGAGTAGCTCTTGTCTATTCCATATTTGGCTTAAGGAACTTTATCTGTGCTCATTTCAATCTCTGGTTTTATGCAGCACCCCAACTCACCTTTCCCCTTAAGCAAGCATAAGTTGGTTTTCTAAATTTGAGACCCTGTTCTGTTCTGTAATTCAGTTCCTGTGTAGCCAAGTTTACATTCCGTGTATTACTGATATCTTATGATGTTTCTTTTTCTGTGTGACTTATTTCAGTTAGAATCATCATACCTGAATCCACTCATTGTGCTGCTAAGGGCCTGATGACATAGATTTCATTGCTGAGTGATATTGCTTTGTAAGTAAATACCACAACTTCTTTATCCATTTTTCACTTTCTGCGATGTTGAACTTGTACTGTAAACGAGGTTCTTGTAAACAGAGGCGTCCCAATGTTTGGGGTGGCTGTGTCTTTTTGATTTTAATTTCCCTAAGCTATAGGACCATAAGTGGAAGTGCCCTAGGCTCTGTTGCTTTGTTTTTTAGATGTTTCAGGAAACACCATACCCTTCTCCGGAGTGTCTGCTGGCAATTTTCATCCCGCCCATCAGCATAACAAGGCTCCCAGTTCTCCATGGCCTGTCCTGCCTTTCTGGATTTTACACTTTTTTCAGATGGCCCTTTTGACCGGGGGGAAGTGAGACTTCATTGTAGTGCAGATTTCCTTTGCAAGCTTGCTTGGTTGGCCAAAAAGGGCGTATGCGTTTTTTCCTGAATATATTCAGGAAAAAACGCATACGCCCTTTTTGGCCAAGTGCATCATTGTGGACGTTCTGCCTCTTTTCCTATGCTTTCAATGCAATTCCAGTCTACCTCCTGAAATCGGTTTCCTGCAATTCTGCCCCGCTTTCAAGTCCTCTTGGCAGCCTTACTTCAGTATATTTTTGGACGATAGCTGTCATTTATAACTCTGCAGGTTTGTGAATTACAGTGCCCCTGAGCTCCTTTCTTCAACTCGCTTTCTTTTGAGCTGGCCGCAACACCGCAGGATGGCTTCAGGCCCTAATCTGGTTCCGGCAGGGCACGCTGAGCCTTTGGTTAATTCCTCTTCCTGGTGGGAAATGAGAGTTAAATTTGCCCGTCCAGACACCTCCAGCTAGTCTCTCATTGGTTCTCGCTATTCCTGTTCATCTTCCACAGAAATTGCAAACTGGGCCAAACAGGAGGTTAAAGGGACTGACTCTCCAAGTCGGGAGGGTGTTAGTAAAGCGTCTGGAATGTTGCACCCGAGTACCAGGGTACGAAAACAGAGACATATTTGAACACGTTTCCCGATCACATGGTTGATCATACTCTAGGTTCCACATGCATGTTTTAGCTGAAGGAAGAATACCTTAAACCTGGGTAGTTGAAACCCGTGGAATGGGTACCATGCAATATGACTTCAAAGGGTCTTCATTTGCTCACCGAACCTCTCCAGTCCTATCACTGCTGCGTTTATGCCCCTGTACACATGCTTGATTCTCTTTCGGAGACATAGCAATCCATAGGTTTTAAGATACTTACTAGTCAGGTACATTCTTAGGCTTTTAATATGCGGTGTTGAGTCCATTTCGTTGAGCAAGGAGTAGCTCTTGTCTATTCCATATTTGGCTTAAGGAACTTTATCTGTGCTCATTTCAATCTCTGGTTTTATGCAGCACCCCAACTCACCTTTCCCCTTAAGCAAGCATAAGTTGGTTTTCTAAATTTGAGACCCTGTTCTGTTCTGTAATTCAGTTCCTGTGTAGCCAAGTTTACATTCCGTGTATTACTGATATCTTATGATGTTTCTTTTTCTGTGTGACTTATTTCAGTTAGAATCATCATACCTGAATCCACTCATTGTGCTGCTAAGGGCCTGATGACATAGATTTCATTGCTGAGTGATATTGCTTTGTAAGTAAATACCACAACTTCTTTATCCATTTTTCACTTTCTGTGATATTGAACTTGTACGGTAAACGAGGTTCTTGTAAACAGAGGCGTCCCAAACTTTGGGGTGGCTGTGTCTTTTTGATTTTAATTTCCCTAAGCTATAGGACCATAAGTGGAAGTGCCCTAGGCTCTGTTGCTTTGTTTTTTAGATGTTTCAGGAAACACCATACACTTCTCCGGAGTGTCTGCTGGCAATTTTCATCCCGCCCATCAGCATAACAAGGCTCCCAGTTCTCCATGGCCTGTCCTGCCTTTCTGGATTTTACACTTTTTTCAGATGGCCCTTTTGACCGGGGGGAAGTGAGACTTCATTGTAGTGCAGATTTCCTTTGCAAGCTTGCTTGGTTGGCCAAAAAGGGCGTATGCGTTTTTTCCTGAATATATTCAGGAAAAAACGCATACGCCCTTTTTGGCCAAGTGCATCATTGTGGACGTTCTGCCTCTTTTCCTATGCTTTCAATGCAATTCCAGTCTACCTCCTGAAATCGGTTTCCTGCAATTCTGCCCCGCTTTCAAGTCCTCTTGGCAGCCTTACTTCAGTATATTTTTGGACGATAGCTGTCATTTATAAGTCTGCAGGTTTGTGAATTACAGTGCCCCTGAGCTCCTTTCTTCAACTTGCTTTCTTGTGACCTGGCCGCAACAATGCAGGATGGCTTCAGGCCCTAATCTGGTTCCGGCACGGCACGCTGAGCCTTTGGTTAATTCCTCTTCCTGGTGGGAAATGAGAGTTAAATTTGCCCGTCCAGACACCTCCAGCTAGTCTCTCATTGGTTCTCGCTATTCCTGTTCATCTTCCGCAGAAATTGCAAACTGGGCCAAACAGGAGGTTAAAGGGACTGACTCTCCAAGTCGGGAGGGTGTTAGCAAAGCGTCTGGAATGTTGCACCCGAGTACCAGGGTACGAGAACTGAGACATATTTGAACACGTTTCCCGATCACATGGTTGATCATACTCTAGGTTCCACATGCATGTTTTAGCTGAAGGAAGAATCCCTGAAACCTGGAGAGTTGAGACCCGTGGAATGGGTACCATGCAATATGACTTCAAAGGGTCTTTGTTTGCTCACCAAACCTCTCCAATCCTATCACTGCTGCATTTATGCCCCTGGACACACGCTTGATTCTCTTTTGGAGATATAGCAATCCATAGGTTTTAAGATACTTACTAGTCAGGTACATTCTTAGGCGCTTAATATGGGGTGTTGAGTCCATTTCGTTGAGCAAGGAGTAGCTCTTGTCTATTCCATATTTGGCTTAAGGAACTTTATCTGTGCTCATTTCAATCTCTGGTTTTATGCAGCACCCCAACTCACCTTTCCCCTTAAGCAAGCATAAGTTGGTTTTCTAAATTTGAGACCCTGTTCTGTTCTGTAATTCAGTTCCTGTGTAGCCAAGTTTACATTCCGTGTATTACTGATATCTTATGATGTTTCTTTTTCTGTGTGACTTATTTCAGTTAGAATCATCATACCTGAATCCACTCATTGTGCTGCTAAGGGCCTGATGACATAGATTTCATTGCTGAGTGATATTGCTTTGTAAGTAAATACCACAACTTCTTTATCCATTTTTCACTTTCTGCGATGTTGAACTTGTACTGTAAACGAGGTTCTTGTAAACAGAGGCGTCCCAAACTTTGGGGTGGCTGTGTCTTTTTGATTTTAATTTCCCTAAGCTATAGGACCATAAGTGGAAGTGCCCTAGGCTCTGTTGCTTTGTTTTTTAGATGTTTCAGGAAACACCATACACTTCTCCCGAGTGTCTGTTGGCAATTTACATCCCGCCCATCAGCATAACAAGGCTCCCAGTTCTCCATGGCCTGTCCCGCCTTTCTGGATTTTACACTTTTTTCAGATGGCCCTTTTGACCGGGGGGAAGTGAGACTTCATTGTAGTGCAGATTTCCTTTGCAAGCTTGCTTGGTTGGCCAAAAAGGGCGTATGCGTTTTTCCCAGAATATATTCAGGAAAAAACACATACGCCCTTTTTGGCCAAGTGCATCATTGTGGACGTTCTGCCTCTTTTCCTATGCTTTCAATGCAATTCCAGTCTACCTCCTGAAATCGGTTTCCTGCAATTCTGCCCCGCTTTCAAGTCCTCTTGGCAGCCTTACTTCAGTATATTTTTGGACGATAGCTGTCATTTATAACTCTGCAGTTTTGTGAATTACAGTGCCCCTGAGCTCCTTTCTTCAACTCGCTTTCTTTTGAGCTGGCCGCAACACCGCAGGATGGCTTCAGGCCCTAATCTGGTTCCGGCAGGGCACGCTGAGCCTTTGGTTAATTCCTCTTCCTGGTGGGAAATGAGAGTTAAATTTGCCCGTCCAGACACCTCCAGCTACTCTCTCATTGGTTCTCGCTATTCCTGTTCATCTTCCGCAGAAATTGCAAACTGGGCCAAACAGGAGGTTAAAGGGACTGACTCTCCAAGTCGGGAGGGTGTTAGTAAAGCGTCTGGAATGTTGCACCCGAGTACCAGGGTACGAAAACAGAGACATATTTGAACACGTCTCCCGATCACATGGTTGATCATACTCTAGGTTCCACATGCATGTTTTAGCTGAAGGAAGAATACCTTAAACCTGGGTAGTTGAAACCCGTGGAATGGGTACCATGCAATATGACTTCAAAGGGTCTTCATTTGCTCACCGAACCTCTCCAATCCTATCACTGCTGCGTTTATGCCCCTGTACACATGCTTGATTCTCTTTCGGAGACATAGCAATCCATAGGTTTTAAGATACTTACTAGTCAGGTACATTCTTAGGCGTTTAATATGCGGTGTTGAGTCCATTTCATTGAGCAAGGAGTAGCTCTTGTCTATTCCATATTTGGCTTAAGGAACTTTATCTGTGCTCATTTCAATCTCTGGTTTTATGCAGCACCCCAACTCACCTTTCCCCTTAAGCAAGCATAAGTTGGTTTTCTAAATTTGAGACCCTGTTCTGTTCTGTAATTCAGTTCCTGTGTAGCCAAGTTTACATTCCGTGTATTACTGATATCTTATGATGTTTCTTTTTCTCTGTGACTTATTTCAGTTAGAATCATCCTACCTCAATCCACTCATTGTGCTGCTAAGGGCCTGATGACATAGATTTCATTGCTGAGTGTTATTGCTTTGTAAGTAAATACCACAACTTCTTTATCCATTTTTCACTTTCTGTGATATTGAACTTGTACGGTAAACGAGGTTCTTGTAAACAGAGGCGTCCCAAACTTTGGGGTGGCTGTGTCTTTTTGATTTTAATTTCCCTAAGCTATAGGACCATAAGTGGAAGTGCCCTAGGCTCTGTTGCTTTGTTTTTTAGATGTTTCAGGAAACACCATACACTTCTCCCGAGTGTCTGTTGGCAATTTACATCCCGCCCATCAGCATAACAAGGCTCCCAGTTCTCCATGGCCTGTCCTGCCTTTCTGGATTTTACACTTTTTTCAGATGGCCCTTTTGACCGGGGGGAAGTGGGACTTCATTGTAGTGCAGATTTCCTTTGCAAGCTTGCTTGGTTGGCCAAAAAGGGCGTATGCGTTTTTCCCTGAATATATTCAGGAAAAAACACATACGCCCTTTTTGGCCAAGTGCATCATTGTGGACGTTCTGCCTCTTTTCCTATGCTTTCAATGCAATTCCAGTCTACCTCCTGAAATCGGTTTCCTGCAATTCTGCCCCGCTTTCAAGTCCTCTTGGCAGCCTTACTTCAGTATATTTTTGGACGATAGCTGTCATTTATAACTCTGCAGTTTTGTGAATTACAGTGCCCCTGAGCTCCTTTCTTCAACTCGCTTTCTTTTGAGCTGGCCGCAACACCGCAGGATGTCTTCAGGCCCTAATCTGGTTCCGGCAGGGCACGCTGAGCCTTTGGTTAATTCCTCTTCCTGGTGGGAAATGAGAGTTAAATTTGCCCGTCCAGACACCTCCAGCTAGTCTCTCATTGGTTCTCGCTATTCCTGTTCATCTTCCGCAGAAATTGCAAACTGGGCCAAACAGGAGGTTAAAGGGACTGACTCTCCAAGTCGGGAGGGTGTTAGTTAAGCGTCTGGAATGTTGCACCCGAGTACCAGGGTACGAAAACAGAGACATATTTGAACACGTTTCCCGATCACATGGTTGATCATACTCTAGGTTCCACATGCATGTTTTAGCTGAAGGAAGAATACCTTAAACCTGGGTAGTTGAAACCCGTGGAATGGGTACCATGCAATATGACTTCAGAGGGTCTTCATTTGCTCACTGAACCTCTCCAATCCTATCACTGCTGCGTTTATGCCCCTGTACACATGCTTGATTCTCTTTCGGAGACATAGTAATCCATAGGTTTTAAGATACTTACTAGTCAGGTACATTCTTAGGCGTTTAATATGCGGTGTTGAGTCCATTTCGTTGAGCAAGGAGTAGCTCTTGTCTATTCCATATTTGGCTTAAGGAACTTTATCTGTGCTCATTTCAATCTCTGGTTTTATGCAGCACCCCAACTCACCTTTCCCCTTAAGCAAGCATAAGTTGGTTTTCTAAATTTGAGACCCTGTTCTGTTCTGTAATTCAGTTCCTGTGTAGCCAAGTTTACATTCCATGTATTACTGATATCTTATGATGTTTCTTTTTCTGTGTGACTTATTTCAGTTAGAATCATCATACCTGAATCCACTCATTGTGCTGCTAAGGGCCTGATGACATAGATTTCATTGCTGAGTGATATTGCTTTGTAAGTAAATACCACAACTTCTTTATCCATTTTTCACTTTCTGCGATGTTGAACTTGTACTGTAAACGAGGTTCTTGTAAACAGAGGCGTCCCAATGTTTGGGGTGGCTGTGTCTTTTTGATTTTAATTTCCCTAAGCTATAGGACCATAAGTGGAAGTGCCCTAGGCTCTGTTGCTTTGTTTTTTAGATGTTTCAGGAAACACCATACCCTTCTCCGGAGTGTCTGCTGGCAATTTTCATCCCGCCCATCAGCATAACAAGGCTCCCAGTTCTCCATGGCCTGTCCTGCCTTTCTGGATTTTACACTTTTTTCAGATGGCCCTTTTGACCGGGGGGAAGTGAGACTTCATTGTAGTGCAGATTTCCTTTGCAAGCTTGCTTGGTTGGCCAAAAAGGGCGTATGCGTTTTTTCCTGAATATATTCAGGAAAAAACGCATACGCCCTTTTTGGCCAAGTGCATCATTGTGGACGTTCTGCCTCTTTTCCTATGCTTTCAATGCAATTCCAGTCTACCTCCTGAAATCGGTTTCCTGCAATTCTGCCCCGCTTTCAAGTCCTCTTGGCAGCCTTACTTCAGTATATTTTTGGACGATAGCTGTCATTTATAACTCTGCAGGTTTGTGAATTACAGTGCCCCTGAGCTCCTTTCTTCAACTCGCTTTCTTTTGAGCTGGCCGCAACACCGCAGGATGGCTTCAGGCCCTAATCTGGTTCCGGCAGGGCACGCTGAGCCTTTGGTTAATTCCTCTTCCTGGTGGGAAATGAGAGTTAAATTTGCCCGTCCAGACACCTCCAGCTAGTCTCTCATTGGTTCTCGCTATTCCTGTTCATCTTCCACAGAAATTGCAAACTGGGCCAAACAGGAGGTTAAAGGGACTGACTCTCCAAGTCGGGAGGGTGTTAGTAAAGCGTCTGGAATGTTGCACCCGAGTACCAGGGTACGAAAACAGAGACATATTTGAACACGTCTCCCGATCACATGGTTGATCATACTCTAGGCTCCACATGCATGTTTTAGCTGAAGGAAGAATACCTTAAACCTGGGTAGTTGAAACCCGTGGAATGGGTACCATGCAATATGACTTCAAAGGGTCTTCATTTGCTCACCGAACCTCTCCAGTCCTATCACTGCTGCGTTTATGCCCCTGTACACATGCTTGATTCTCTTTCGGAGACATAGCAATCCATAGGTTTTAAGATACTTACTAGTCAGGTACATTCTTAGGCGTTTAATATGCGGTGTTGAGTCCATTTCGTTGAGCAAGGAGTAGCTCTTGTCTATTCCATATTTGGCTTAAGGAACTTTATCTGTGCTCATTTCAATCTCTGGTTTTATGCAGCACCCCAACTCACCTTTCCCCTTAAGCAAGCATAAGTTGGTTTTCTAAATTTGAGACCGTGTTCTGTTCTGTAATTCAGTTCCTGTGTAGCCAAGTTTACATTCTGTGTATTACTGATATCTTATGATGTTTCTTTTTCTGTGTGACTTATTTCAGTTAGAATCATCATACCTGAATCCACTCATTGTGCTGCTAAGGGCCTGATGACATAGATTTCATTGCTGAGTGATATTGCTTTGTAAGTAAATACCACAACTTCTTTATCCATTTTTCACTTTCTGCGATGTTGAACTTGTACTGTAAACGAGGTTCTTGTAAACAGAGGCGTCCCAAACTTTGGGGTGGCTGTGTCTTTTTGATTTTAATTTCCCTAAGCTATAGGACCATAAGTGGAAGTGCCCTAGGCTCTGTTGCTTTGTTTTTTAGATGTTTCAGGAAACACCATACACTTCTCCCGAGTGTCTGTTGGCAATTTACATCCCGCCCATCAGCATAACAAGGCTCCCAGTTCTCCATGGGCTGTCCCGCCTTTCTGGATTTTACACTTTTTTCAGATGGCCCTTTTGACCGGGGGGAAGTGAGACTTCATTGTAGTGCAGATTTCCTTTGCAAGCTTGCTTGGTTGGCCAAAAAGGGCGTATGCGTTTTTTCCTGAATATATTCAGGAAAAAACGCATACGCCCTTTTTGGCCAAGTGCATCATTGTGGACGTTCTGCCTCTTTTCCTATGCTTTCAATGCAATTCCAGTCTACCTCCTGAAATCGGTTTCCTGCAATTCTGCCCCGCTTTCAAGTCCTCTTGGCAGCCTTACTTCAGTATATTTTTGGACGATAGCTGTCATTTATAACTCTGCAGGTTTGTGAATTACAGTGCCCCTGAGCTCCTTTCTTCAACTCGCTTTCTTGTGACCTGGCCGCAACACCGCAGGATGGCTTCAGGCCCTAATCTGGTTCCGGCACGGCACGCTGAGCCTTTGGTTAATTCCTCTTCCTGGTGGGAAATGAGAGTTAAATTTGCCCGTCCAGACACCTCCAGCTAGTCTCTCATTGGTTCTCGCTATTCCTGTTCGTCTTCCGCAGAAATTGCAAACTGGGCCAAACAGGAGGTTAAAGGGACTGACTCTCCAAGTCGGGAGGGTGTTAGTAAAGCGTCTGGAATGTTGCACCCGAGTACCAGGGTACGAAAACTGAGACATATTTGAACACGTCTCCCGATCACATGGTTGATCATACTCTAGGTTCCACATGCATGTTTTAGCTGAAGGAAGAATACCTTAAACCTGGGTAGTTGAAACCCGTGGAATGGGTACCATGCAATATGACTTCTAAGGGTATTCGTTTGCTCACCGAACCTCTCCAATCCTATCACTGCTGCGTTTATGCCCCTGTACACATGCTTGATTCTCTTTCGGAGACATAGCAATCCATAGGTTTTAAGATACTTATTAGTCAGGTACATTCTTAGGCGTTTAATATGCGGTGTTGAGTCCATTTCGTTGAGCAAGGAGTAGCTCTTGTCTATTCCATATTTGGCTTAAGGAACTTTATCTGTGCTCATTTCAATCTATGGTTTTATGCAGCACCCCAACTCACCTTTCCCCTTAAGCAAGCATAAGTTGGTTTTCTAAATTTGAGACCCTGTTCTGTTCTGTAATTCAGTTCCTGTGTAGCCAAGTTTACATTCCATGTATTACTGATATCTTATGATGTTTCTTTTTCTGTGTGACTTATTTCAGTTAGAATCATCATACCTGAATCCACTCATTGTGCTGCTAAGGGCCTGATGACATAGATTTCATTGCTGAGTGTTATTGCTTTGTAAGTAAATACCACAACTTCTTTATCCATTTTTCACTTTCTGTGATATTGAACTTGTACGGTAAACGAGGTTCTTGTAAACAGAGGCGTCCCAAACTTTGGGGTGGCTGTGTCTTTTTGATTTTAATTTCCCTAAGCTATAGGACCATAAGTGGAAGTGCCCTAGGCTCTGTTGCTTTGTTTTTTAGATGTTTCAGGAAACACCATACACTTCTCCCGAGTGTCTGTTGGCAATTTACATCCCGCCCATCAGCATAACAAGGCTCCCAGTTCTCCATGGCCTGTCCTGCCTTTCTGGATTTTACACTTTTTTCAGATGGCCCTTTTGACCGGGGGGAAGTGAGACTTCATTGTAGTGCAGATTTCCTTTGCAAGCTTGCTTGGTTGGCCAAAAAGGGCGTATGCGTTTTTTCCTGAATATATTCAGGAAAAAACGCATACGCCCTTTTTGGCCAAGTGCATCATTGTGGACGTTCTGCCTCTTTTCCTATGCTTTCAATGCAATTCCAGTCTACCTCCTGAAATCGGTTTCCTGCAATTCTGCCCCGCTTTCAAGTCCTCTTGGCAGCCTTACTTCAGTATATTTTTGGACGATAGCTGTCATTTATAACTCTGCAGGTTTGTGAATTACAGTGCCCCTGAGCTCCTTTCTTCAACTCGCTTTCTTGTGACCTGGCCGCAACACCGCAGGATGGCTTCAGGCCCTAATCTGGTTCCGGCACGGCACGCTGAGCCTTTGGTTAATTCCTCTTCCTGGTGGGAAATGAGAGTTAAATTTGCCCGTCCAGACACCTCCAGCTAGTCTCTCATTGGTTCTCGCTATTCCTGTTCATCTTCCGCAGAAATTGCAAACTGGGCCAAACAGGAGGTTAAAGGGACTGACTCTCCAAGTCGGGAGGGTGTTAGTAAAGCGTCTGGAATGTTGCACCCGAGTACCAGGGTACGAAAACTGAGACATATTTGAACACGTTTCCCGATCACATGGTTGATCATACTCTAGGTTCCACATGCATGTTTTAGCTGAAGGAAGAATCCCTGAAACCTGGGTAGTTGAAACCCGTGGAATGGGTACCATGCAATATGACTTCAAAGTGTCTTCATTTGCTTACCGAACCTCTCCAATCCTATCACTGCTGCATTTATGCCCCTGGACACACGCTTGATTCTCTTTTGGAGATATAGCAATCCATAGGTTTTAAGATACTTACTAGTCAGGTACATTCTTAGGCGCTTAATATGGGGTGTTGAGTCCATTTCGTTGAGCAAGGAGTAGCTCTTGTCTATTCCATATTTGGCTTAAGGAACTTTATCTGTGCTCATTTCAATCTCTGGTTTTATGCAGCACCCCAACTCACCTTTACCCTTAAGCAAGCATAAGTTGGTTTTCTAAATATGAGACCCTGTTCTGTTCTGTAATTCAGTTCCTGTGTAGCCAAGTTTACATTCCGTGTATTACTGATATCTTATGATGTTTCTTTTTCTGTGTGACTTATTTCAGTTAGAATCGTCATACCTGAACCCACTCATTGTGCTGCTAAGGGCCTGATGACATAGATTTCATTGCTGAGTGATATTGCTTTATAACTAAATACCACAAATTCTTTATCCATTTTTCACTTTCTGCGATGTTGAACTTGTACCGTAAACGAGGTTCTTGTAAACAGAGGCGTTCCAAACTTTGGGGTGGCTGTGTCTTTTTGATTTTAATTTCCCTAAGCTATAGGACCATAAGTGGAAGTGCCCTAGGCTCTGTTGCTTTGTTTTTTAGATGTTTCAGGAAACACCATACACTTCTCCTGAGTGTCTGTTGGCTATTTACATCCCGCCCGTCAGCATAACAAGGCTCCCAGTTCTCCATGGCCTGTCCTGCCTTTCTGGATTTTATACTTTTTTCAGATGGCCCTTTTGACCGGGGGGAAGTGAGACTTCATTGTAGTGCAGATTTCCTTTGCAAGCTTGCTTGGTTGGCCAAAAAGGGCGTATGCGTTTTTCCCAGAATATATTCAGGAAAAAACACATACGCCCTTTTTGGCCAAGTGCATCATTGTGGACGTTCTGCCTCTTTTCCTATGCTTTCAATGCAATTCCAGTCTACCTCCTGAAATCGGTTTCCTGCAATTCTGCCCCGCTTTCAAGTCCTCTTGGCAGCCTTACTTCAGTATATTTTTGGACGATAGCTGTCATTTATAACTCTGCAGTTTTGTGAATTACAGTGCCCCTGAGCTCCTTTCTTCAACTCGCTTTCTTTTGAGTTGGCCGCAACACCGCAGGATGTCTTCAGGCCCTAATCTGGTTCCGGCAGGGCACGCTGAGCCTTTGGTTAATTCCTCTTCCTGGTGGGAAATGAGAGTTAAATTTGCCCGTCCAGACACCTCCAGCTAGTCTCTCATTGGTTCTCGCTATTCCTGTTCATCTTCCGCAGAAATTGCAAACTGGGCCAAACAGGAGGTTAAAGGGACTGACTCTCCAAGTCGGGAGAGTGTTAGTAAAGCGTCTGGAATGTTGCACCCGAGTACCAGGGTACGAAAACTGAGACATATTTGAACACGTCTCCCGATCACATGGTTGATCATACTCTAGGTTCCACATGCATGTTTTAGCTGAAGGAAGAATACCTTAAACCTGGGTAGTTGAAACCCGTGGAATGGGTACCATGCAATATGACTTCTAAGGGTATTTGTTTGCTCACCGAACCTCTCCAATCCTATCACTGCTGCGTTTATGCCCTTGTACACATGCTTGATTCTCTTTCGGAGACATAGCAATCCATAGGTTTTAAGATACTTACTAGTCAGGTACATTCTTAGGCGTTTAATATGCGGTGTTGAGTCCATTTCGTTGAGCAAGGAGTAGCTCTTGTCTATTCCATATTTGGCTTAAGGAACTTTATCTGTGCTCATTTCAATCTCTGGTTTTATGCAGCACCCCAACTCACCTTTCCCCTTAAGCAAGCATAAGTTTGTTTTCTAAATTTGAGACCCTGTTCTGTTCTGTAATTCAGTTCCTGTGTAGCCAAGTTTACATTCCGTGTATTACTGATATCTTATGATGTTTCTTTTTCTGTGTGACTTATTTCAGTTAGAATCATCATACCTGAATCCACTCATTGTGCTGCTAAGGGCCTGATGACATAGATTTCATTGCTGAGTGATATTGCTTTGTAAGTAAATACCACAACTTCTTTATCCATTTTTCACTTTCTGCGATGTTGAACTTGTACTGTAAACGAGGTTCTTGTAAACAGAGGCGTCCCAAACTTTGGGGTGGCTGTGTCTTTTTGATTTTAATTTCCCTAAGCTATAGGACCATAAGTGGAAGTGCCCTAGGCTCTGTTGCTTTGTTTTTTAGATGTTTCAGGAAACACCATACACTTCTCCTGAGTGTCTGTTGGCTATTTACATCCCGCCCGTCAGCATAACAAGGCTCCCAGTTCTCCATGGCCTGTCCTGCCTTTCTGGATTTTACACTTTTTTCAGATGGCCCTTTTGACCGGGGGGAAGTGAGACTTCATTGTAGTGCAGATTTCCTTTGCAAGCTTGCTTGGTTGGCCAAAAAGGGCGTATGCGTTTTTCCCAGAATATATTCAGGAAAAAACACATACGCCCTTTTTGGCCAAGTGCATCATTGTGGACGTTCTGCCTCTTTTCCTATGCTTTCAATGCAATTCCAGTCTACCTCCTGAAATCGGTTTCCTGCAATTCTGCCCCGCTTTCAAGTCCTCTTGGCAGCCTTACTTCAGTATATTTTTGGACGATAGCTGTCATTTATAACTCTGCAGTTTTGTGAATTACAGTGCCCCTGAGCTCCTTTCTTCAACTCGCTTTCTTTTGAGCTGGCCGCAACACCGCAGGATGTCTTCAGGCCCTAATCTGGTTCCGGCAGGGCACGCTGAGCCTTTGGATAATTCCTCTTCCTGGTGGGAAATGAGAGTTAAATTTGCCTGTCCAGACACCTCCAGCTAGTCTCTCATTGGTTCTCGCTATTCCTGTTCATCTTCCGCAGAAATTGCAAACTGGGCCAAACAGGAGGTTAAAGGGACTGACTCTCCAAGTCGGGAGAGTGTTAGTAAAGCGTCTGGAATGTTGCACCCGAGTACCAGGGTACGAAAACTGAGACATATTTGAACACGTCTCCCGATCACATGGTTGATCATACTCTAGGTTCCACATGCATGTTTTAGCTGAAGGAAGAATACCTTAAACCTGGGTAGTTGAAACCCGTGGAATGGGTACCATGCAATATGACTTCAAAGGGTCTTCATTTGCTCACCGAACCTCTCCAATCCTATCACTGCTGCGTTTATGCCCCTGTACACATGCTTGATTCTCTTTCGGAGACATAGCAATCCATAGGTTTTAAGATACTTACTAGTCAGGTACATTCTTAGGCTTTTAATATGCGGTGTTGAGTCCATTTCGTTGAGCAAGGAGTAGCTCTTGTCTATTCCATATTTGGCTTAAGGAACTTTATCTGTGCTCATTTCAATCTATGGTTTTATGCAGCACCCCAACTCACCTTTCCCCTTAAGCAAGCATAAGTTGGTTTTCTAAATTTGAGACCCTGTTCTGTTCTGTAATTCAGTTCCTGTGTAGCCAAGTTTACATTCCGTGTATTACTGATATCTTATGATGTTTCTTTTTCTGTGTGACTTATTTCAGTTAGAATCATCATACCTCAATCCACTCATTGTGCTGCTAAGGGCCTGATGACATAGATTTCATTGCTGAGTGTTATTGCTTTGTAAGTAAATACCACAACTTCTTTATCCATTTTTCACTTTCTGTGATATTGAACTTGTACGGTAAACGAGGTTCTTGTAAACAGAGGCGTCCCAAACTTTGGGGTGGCTGTGTCTTTTTGATTTTAATTTCCCTAAGCTATAGGACCATAAGTGGAAGTGCCCTAGGCTCTGTTGCTTTGTTTTTTAGATGTTTCAGGAAACACCATACACTTCTCCCGAGTGTCTGTTGGCAATTTACATCCCGCCCATCAGCATAACAAGGCTCCCAGTTCTCCATGGCCTGTCCTGCCTTTCTGGATTTTACACTTTTTTCAGATGGCCCTTTTGACCGGGGGGAAGTGAGACTTCATTGTAGTGCAGATTTCCTTTGCAAGCTTGCTTGGTTGGCCAAAAAGGGCGTATGCATTTTTTCCTGAATATATTCAGGAAAAAACGCATACGCCCTTTTTGGCCAAGTGCATCATTGTGGACGTTCTGCCTCTTTTCCTATGCTTTCAATGCAATTCCAGTCTACCTCCTGAAATTGGTTTCCTGCAATTCTGCCCCGCTTTCAAGTCCTCTTGGCAGCCTTACTTCAGTATATTTTTGGACGATAGCTGTCATTTATAACTCTGCAGGTTTGTGAATTACAGTGCCCCTGAGCTCCTTTCTTCAACTCGCTTTCTTGTGACCTGGCCGCAACACCGCAGGATGGCTTCAGGCCCTAATCTGGTTCCGGCACGGCATGCTGAGCCTTTGGTTAATTCCTCTTCCTGGTGGGAAATGAGAGTTAAATTTGCCCGTCCAGACACCTCCAGCTAGTCTCTCATTGGTTCTCGCTATTCCTGTTCATCTTCCGCAGAAATTGCAAACTGGGCCAAACAGGAGGTTAAAGGGACTGACTCTCCAAGTCGGGAGGGTGTTAGTAAAGCGTCTGGAATGTTGCACCCGAGTACCAGGGTACGAAAACTGAGACATATTTGAACACGTTTCCCGATCACATGGTTGATCATACTCTAGGTTCCACATGCATGTTTTAGCTGAAGGAAGAATCCCTGAAACCTGGGTAGTTGAAACCCGTGGAATGGGTACCATGCAATATGACTTCAAAGGGTCTTTGTTTGCTCACCGAACCTCTCCAATCCTATCACTGCTGCATTTATGCCCCTGGACACACGCTTGATTCTCTTTTGGAGATATAGCAATCCATAGGTTTTAAGATACTTACTAGTCAGGTACATTCATAGGCGCTTAATATGCGGTGTTGAGTCCATTTCGTTGAGCAAGGAGTAGCTCTTGTCTATTCCATATTTGGCTTAAGGAACTTTATCTGTGCTCATTTCAATCTCTGGTTTTATGCAGCACCCCAACTCACCTTTACCCTTAAGCAAGCATAAGTTGGTTTTCTAAATATGAGACCCTGTTCTGTTCTGTAATTCAGTTCCTGTGTAGCCAAGTTTACATTCCGTGTATTACTGATATCTTATGATGTTTCTTTTTCTGTGTGACTTATTTCAGTTAGAATCGTCATACCTGAACCCACTCATTGTGCTGCTAAGGGCCTGATGACATAGATTTCATTGCTGAGTGATATTGCTTTGTAACTAAATACCACAAATTCTTTATCCATTTTTCACTTTCTGCGATGTTGAACTTGTACCGTAAACGAGGTTCTTGTAAACAGAGGCGTTCCAAACTTTGGGGTGGCTGTGTCTTTTTGATTTTAATTTCCCTAAGCTATAGGACCATAAGTGGAAGTGCCCTAGGCTCTGTTGCTTTGTTTTTTAGATGTTTCAGGAAACACCATACACTTCTCCTGAGTGTCTGTTGGCTATTTACATCCCGCCCGTCAGCATAACAAGGCTCCCAGTTCTCCATTGCCTGTACTGCCTTTCTGGATTTTACACTTTTTTCAGATGGCCCTTTTGACCGGGGGGAAGTGAGACTTCATTGTAGTGCAGATTTCCTTTGCAAGCTTGCTTGGTTGGCCAAAAAGGGCGTATGCGTTTTTCCCAGAATATATTCAGGAAAAAACACATACGCCCTTTTTGGCCAAGTGCATCATTGTGGACGTTCTGCCTCTTTTCCTATGCTTTCAATGCAATTCCAGTCTACCTCCTGAAATCGGTTTCCTGCAATTCTGCCCCGCTTTCAAGTCCTCTTGGCAGCCTTACTTCAGTATATTTTTGGACGATAGCTGTCATTTATAACTCTGCAGTTTTGTGAATTACAGTGCCCCTGAGCTCCTTTCTTCAACTCGCTTTCTTTTGAGCTGGCCGCAACACCGCAGGATGTCTTCAGGCCCTAATCTGGTTCCGGCAGGGCACGCTGAGCCTTTGGTTAATTCCTCTTCCTGGTGGGAAATGAGAGTTAAATTTGCCCGTCCAGACACCTCCAGCTAGTCTCTCATTGGTTCTCGCTATTCCTGTTCATCTTCCGCAGAAATTGCAAACTGGGCCAAACAGGAGGTTAAAGGGACTGACTCTCCAAGTCGGGAGGGTGTTAGTAAAGCGTCTGGAATGTTGCACCCGAGTACCAGGGTACGAAAACTGAGACATATTTGAACACGTTTCCCGATCACATGGTTGATCATACTCTAGGTTCCACATGCATGTTTTAGCTGAAGGAAGAATACCTTAAACCTGGGTAGTTGAAACCCGTGGAATGGGTACCATGCAATATGACTTCAGAGGGTCTTCATTTGCTCACCGAACCTCTCCAATCCTATCACTGCTGCGTTTATGCCCCTGTACACATGCTTGATTCTCTTTCGGAGACATAGTAATCCATAGGTTTTAAGATACTTACTAGTCAGGTACATTCTTAGGCGTTTAATATGCGGTGTTGAGTCCATTTCGTTGAGCAAGGAGTAGCTCTTGTCTATTCCATATTTGGCTTAAGGAACTTTATCTGTGCTCATTTCAATCTATGGTTTTATGCAGCACCCCAACTCACCTTTCCCCTTAAGCAAGCATAAGTTGGTTTTCTAAATTTGAGACCCTGTTCTGTTCTGTAATTCAGTTCCTGTGTAGCCAAGTTTACATTCCATGTATTACTGATATCTTATGATGTTTCTTTTTCTGTGTGACTTATTTCAGTTAGAATCATCATACCTCAATCCACTCATTGTGCTGCTAAGGGCCTGATGACATAGATTTCATTGCTGAGTGTTATTGCTTTGTAAGTAAATACCACAACTTCTTTATCCATTTTTCACTTTCTGTGATATTGAACTTGTACGGTAAACGAGGTTCTTGTAAACAGAGGCGTCCCAAACTTTGGGGTGGCTGTGTCTTTTTGATTTTAATTTCCCTAAGCTATAGGACCATAAGTGGAAGTGCCCTAGGCTCTGTTGCTTTGTTTTTTAGATGTTTCAGGAAACACCATACACTTCTCCCGAGTGTCTGTTGGCAATTTACATCCCGCCCATCAGCATAACAAGGCTCCCAGTTCTCCATGGCCTGTCCTGCCTTTCTGGATTTTACACTTTTTTCAGATGGCCCTTTTGACCGGGGGGAAGTGAGACTTCATTGTAGTGCAGATTTCCTTTGCAAGCTTGCTTGGTTGGCCAAAAAGGGCGTATGCGTTTTTTCCTGAATATATTCAGGAAAAAACGCATACGCCCTTTTTGGCCAAGTGCATCATTGTGGACGTTCTGCCTCTTTTCCTATGCTTTCAATGCAATTCCAGTCTACCTCCTGAAATCGGTTTCCTGCAATTCTGCCCCGCTTTCAAGTCCTCTTGGCAGCCTTACTTCAGTATATTTTTGGACGATAGCTGTCATTTATAACTCTGCAGTTTTGTGAATTACAGTGCCCCTGAGCTCCTTTCTTCAACTCGCTTTCTTTTGAGCTGGCCGCAACACCGCAGGATGTCTTCAGGCCCTAATCTGGTTCCGGCAGGGCACGCTGAGCCTTTGGTTAATTCCTCTTCCTGGTGGGAAATGAGAGTTAAATTTGCCCGTCCAGACACCTCCAGCTAGTCTCTCATTGGTTCTCGCTATTCCTGTTCATCTTCCGCAGAAATTGCAAACTGGGCCAAACAGGAGGTTAAAGGGACTGACTCTCCAAGTCGGGAGAGTGTTAGTAAAGCGTCTGGAATGTTGCACCCGAGTACCAGGGTACGAAAACTGAGACATATTTGAACACGTCTCCCGATCACATGGTTGATCATACTCTAGGTTCCACATGCATGTTTTAGCTGAAGGAAGAATACCTTAAACCTGGGTAGTTGAAACCCGTGGAATGGGTACCATGCAATATGACTTCTAAGGGTATTTGTTTGCTCACCGAACCTCTCCAATCCTATCACTGCTGCGTTTATGCCCCTGTACACATGCTTGATTCTCTTTCGGAGACATAGCAATCCATAGGTTTTAAGATACTTACTAGTCAGGTACATTCTTAGGCTTTTAATATGCGGTGTTGAGTCCATTTCGTTGAGCAAGGAGTAGCTCTTGTCTATTCCATATTTGGCTTAAGGAACTTTATCTGTGCTCATTTCAATCTATGGTTTTATGCAGCACCCCAACTCACCTTTCCCCTTAAGCAAGCATAAGTTGGTTTTCTAAATTTGAGACCCTGTTCTGTTCTGTAATTCAGTTCCTGTGTAGCCAAGTTTACATTCCGTGTATTACTGATATCTTATGATGTTTCTTTTTCTGTGTGACTTATTTCAGTTAGAATCATCCTACCTCAATCCACTCATTGTGCTGCTAAGGGCCTGATGACATAGATTTCATTGCTGAGTGTTATTGCTTTGTAAGTAAATACCACAACTTCTTTATCCATTTTTCACTTTCTGTGATATTGAACTTGTACGGTAAACGAGGTTCTTGTAAACAGAGGCGTCCCAAACTTTGGGGTGGCTGTGTCTTTTTGATTTTAATTTCCCTAAGCTATAGGACCATAAGTGGAAGTGCCCTAGGCTCTGTTGCTTTGTTTTTTAGATGTTTCAGGAAACACCATACACTTCTCCCGAGTGTCTGTTGTCAATTTACATCCCGCCCATCAGCATAACAAGGCTCCCAGTTCTCCATGGCCTGTCCTGCCTTTCTGGATTTTACACTTTTTTCAGATGGCCCTTTTGACCGGGGGGAAGTGAGACTTCATTGTAGTGCAGATTTCCTTTGCAAGCTTGCTTGGTTGGCCAAAAAGGGCGTATGCATTTTTTCCTGAATATATTCAGGAAAAAACGCATACGCCCTTTTTGGCCAAGTGCATCATTGTGGACGTTCTGCCTCTTTTCCTATGCTTTCAATGCAATTCCAGTCTACCTCCTGAAATCGGTTTCCTGCAATTCTGCCCCGCTTTCAAGTCCTCTTGGCAGCCTTACTTCAGTATATTTTTGGACGATAGCTGTCATTTATAACTCTGCAGGTTTGTGAATTACAGGGCCCCTGAGCTCCTTTCTTCAACTCGCTTTCTTGTGACCTGGCCGCAACACCGCAGGATGGCTTCAGGCCCTAATCTGGTTCCGGCACGGCATGCTGAGCCTTTGGTTAATTCCTCTTCCTGGTGGGAAATGAGAGTTAAATTTGCCCGTCCAGACACCTCCAGCTAGTCTCTCATTGGTTCTCGCTATTCCTGTTCATCTTCCGCAGAAATTGCAAACTGGGCCAAACAGGAGGTTAAAGGGACTGACTCTCCAAGTCGGGAGGGTGTTAGTAAAGCGTCTGGAATGTTGCACCCGAGTACCAGGGTACGAAAACTGAGACATATTTGAACACGTTTCCCGATCACATGGTTGATCATACTCTAGGTTCCACATGCATGTTTTAGCTGAAGGAAGAATCCCTGAAACCTGGGTAGTTGAAACCCGTGGAATGGGTACCATGCAATATGACTTCAAAGGGTCTTTGTTTGCTCACCGAACCTCTCCAATCCTATCACTGCTGCATTTATGCCCCTGGACACACGCTTGATTCTCTTTTGGAGATATAGCAATCCATAGGTTTTAAGATACTTACTAGTCAGGTACATTCTTAGGCGCTTAATATGGGGTGTTGAGTCCATTTCGTTGAGCAAGGAGTAGCTCTTGTCTATTCCATATTTGGCTTAAGGAACTTTATCTGTGCTCATTTCAATCTCTGGTTTTATGCAGCACCCCAACTCACCTTTACCCTTAAGCAAGCATAAGTTGGTTTTCTAAATATGAGACCCTGTTCTGTTCTGTAATTCAGTTCCTGTGTAGCCAAGTTTACATTCCGTGTATTACTGATATCTTATGATGTTTCTTTTTCTGTGTGACTTATTTCAGTTAGAATCGTCATACCTGAACCCACTCATTGTGCTGCTAAGTGCCTGATGACATAGATTTCATTGCTGAGTGATATTGCTTTGTAACTAAATACCACAAATTCTTTATCCATTTTTCACTTTCTGCGATGTTGAACTTGTACCGTAAACGAGGTTCTTGTAAACAGAGGCGTTCCAAACTTTGGGGTGGCTGTGTCTTTTTGATTTTAATTTCCCTAAGCTATAGGACCATAAGTGGAAGTGCCCTAGGCTCTGTTGCTTTGTTTTTTAGATGTTTCAGGAAACACCATACACTTCTCCTGAGTGTCTGTTGGCTATTTACATCCCGCCCGTCAGCATAACAAGGCTCCCAGTTCTCCATGGCCTGTACTGCCTTTCTGGATTTTACACTTTTTTCAGATGGCCCTTTTGACCGGGGGGAAGTGAGACTTCATTGTAGTGCAGATTTCCTTTGCAAGCTTGCTTGGTTGGCCAAAAAGGGCGTATGCGTTTTTCCCAGAATATATTCAGGAAAAAACACATATGCCCTTTTTGGCCAAGTGCATCATTGTGGACGTTCTGCCTCTTTTCCTATGCTTTCAATGCAATTCCAGTCTACCTCCTGAAATCGGTTTCCTGCAATTCTGCCCCGCTTTCAAGTCCTCTTGGCAGCCTTACTTCAGTATATTTTTGGACGATAGCTGTCATTTATAACTCTGCAGTTTTGTGAATTACAGTGCCCCTGAGCTCCTTTCTTCAACTCGCTTTCTTTTCAGCTGGCCGCAACACCGCAGGATGTCTTCAGGCCCTAATCTGGTTCCGGCAGGGCACGCTGAGCCTTTGGTTAATTCCTCTTCCTGGTGGGAAATGAGAGTTAAATTTGCCCGTCCAGACACCTCCAGCTAGTCTCTCATTGGTTCTCGCTATTCCTGTTCATCTTCCGCAGAAATTGCAAACTGGGCCAAACAGGAGGTTAAAGGGACTGACTCTCCAAGTCGGGAGGGTGTTAGTAAAGCGTCTGGAATGTTGCACCCGAGTACCAGGGTACGAAAACTGAGACATATTTGAACACGTTTCCCGATCACATGGTTGATCATACTCTAGGTTCCACATGCATGTTTTAGCTGAAGGAAGAATACCTTAAACCTGGGTAGTTGAAACCCGTGGAATGGGTACCATGCAATATGACTCCAGAGGGTCTTCATTTGCTCACCGAACCTCTCCAATCCTATCACTGCTGCGTTTATGCCCCTGTACACATGCTTGATTCTCTTTCGGAGACATAGTAATCCATAGGTTTTAAGATACTTACTAGTCAGGTACATTCTTAGGCGTTTAATATGCGGTGTTGAGTCCATTTCGTTGAGCAAGGAGTAGCTCTTGTCTATTCCATATTTGGCTTAAGGAACTTTATCTGTGCTCATTTCAATCTCTGGTTTTATGCAGCACCCCAACTCACCTTTCCCCTTAAGCAAGCATAAGTTGGTTTTCTAAATTTGAGACCCTGTTCTATTCTGTAATTCAGTTCCTGTGTAGCCAAGTTTACATTCCGTGTATTACTGATATCTTATGATGTTTCTTTTTCTGTGTGACTTATTTCAGTTAGAATCATCATACCTGAATCCACTCATTGTGCTTCTAAGGGCCTGATGACATAGATTTCATTGCTGAGTGATATTGCTTTGTAAGTAAATACCACAACTTCTTTATCCATTTTTCACTTTCTGCGATGTTGAACTTGTACTGTAAATGAGGTTCTTATAAACAGAGGCGTCCCAATGTTTGGGGTGGCTGTGTCTTTTTGATTTTAATTTCCCTAAGCTATAGGACCATAAGTGGAAGTGCCCTAGGCTCTGTTGCTTTGTTTTTTAGATGTTTCAGGAAACACCATACACTTCTCCCGAGTGTCTGCTGGCAATTTTCATCCCGCCCATCAGCATAACAAGGCTCCCAGTTCTCCATGGCCTGTCCTGCCTTTCTGGATTTTACACTTTTTTCAGATGGCCCTTTTGACCGGGGGGAAGTGAGACTTCATTGTAGTGCAGATTTCCTTTGCAAGCTTGCTTGGTTGGCCAAAAAGGGCGTATGCGTTTTTTCCTGAATATATTCAGGAAAAAACGCATACGCCCTTTTTGGCCAAGTGCATCATTGTGGACGTTCTGCCTCTTTTCCTATGCTTTCAATGCAATTCCAGTCTACCTCCTGAAATCGGTTTCCTGCAATTCTGCCCCGCTTTCAAGTCCTCTTGGCAGCCTTACTTCAGTATATTTTTGGACGATAGCTGTCATTTATAACTCTGCAGGTTTGTGAATTACAGTGCCCCTGAGCTCCTTTCTTCAACTCGCTTTCTTGTGACCTGGCCGCAACACCGCAGGATGGCTTCAGGCCCTAATCTGGTTCCGGCACGGCACGCTGAGCCTTTGGTTAATTCCTCTTCCTGGTGGGAAATGAGAGTTAAATTTGCCCGTCCAGACACCTCCAGCTAGTCTCTCATTGGTTCTCGCTATTCCTGTTCATCTTCCGCAGAAATTGCAAACTGGGCCAAACAGGAGGTTAAAGGGACTGACTCTCCAAGTCGGGAGGGTGTTAGTAAAGCGTCTGGAATGTTGCACCCGAGTACCAGGGTACGAAAACTGAGACATATTTGAACACGTTTCCCGATCACATTGTTGATCATACTCTAGGTTCCACATGCATGTTTTAGCTGAAGGAAGAATCCCTGAAACCTGGAGAGTTGAGACCCGTGGAATGGGTACCATGCAATATGACTTCAAAGGGTCTTTGTTTGCTCACCGAACCTCTCCAATCCTATCACTGCTGCATTTATGCCCCTGGACACACACTTGATTCTCTTTTGGAGATATAGCAATCCATAGGTTTTAAGATACTTACTAGTCAGGTACATTCTTAGGCGCTTAATATGGGGTGTTGAGTCCATTTCGTTGAGCAAGGAGTAGCTCTTGTCTATTCCATATTTGGCTTAAGGAACTTTATCTGTGCTCATTTCAATCTCTGGTTTTATGCAGCACCCCAACTCACCTTTCCCCTTAAGCAAGCATAAGTTGGTTTTCTAAATATGAGACCCTGTTCTGTTCTGTAATTCAGTTCCTGTGTAGCCAAGTTTACATTCCGTGTATTACTGATATCTTATGATGTTTCTTTTTCTGTGTGACTTATTTCAGTTAGAATCGTCATACCTGAACCCACTCATTGTGCTGCTAAGGGCCTGATGACATAGATTTCATTGCTGAGTGATATTGCTTTGTAACTAAATACCACAAATTCTTTATCCATTTTTCACTTTCTGCGATGTTGAACTTGTACCGTAAACGAGGTTCTTGTAAACAGAGGCGTTCCAAACTTTGGGGTGGCTGTGTCTTTTTGATTTTAATTTCCCTAAGCTATAGGACCATAAGTGGAAGTGCCCTAGGCTCTGTTGCTTTGTTTTTTAGATGTTTCAGGAAACACCATACACTTCTCCTGAGTGTCTGTTGGCTATTTACATCCCGCCCGTCAGCATAACAAGGCTCCCAGTTCTCCATGGCCTGTACTGCCTTTCTGGATTTTACACTTTTTTCAGATGGCCCTTTTGACCGGGGGGAAGTGAGACTTCATTGTAGTGCAGATTTCCTTTGCAAGCTTGCTTGGTTGGCCAAAAAGTGCGTATGCGTTTTTCCCAGAATATATTCAGGAAAAAACACATACGCCCTTTTTGGCCAAGTGCATCATTGTGGACGTTCTGCCTCTTTTCCTATGCTTTCAATGCAATTCCAGTCTACCTCCTGAAATCGGTTTCCTGCAATTCTGCCCCGCTTTCAAGTCCTCTTGGCAGCCTTACTTCAGTATATTTTTGGACGATAGCTGTCATTTATAACTCTGCAGTTTTGTGAATTACAGTGCCCCTGAGCTCCTTTCTTCAACTCGCTTTCTTTTGAGCTGGCCGCAACACCGCAGGATGTCTTCAGGCCCTAATCTGGTTCCGGCAGGGCACGCTGAGCCTTTGGTTAATTCCTCTTCCTGGTGGGAAATGAGAGTTAAATTTGCCCGTCCAGACACCTCCAGCTAGTCTCTCATTGGTTCTCGCTATTCCTGTTCATCTTCCGCAGAAATTGCAAACTGGGCCAAACAGGAGGTTAAAGGGACTGACTCTCCAAGTCGGGAGGGTGTTAGTAAAGCGTCTGGAATGTTGCACCCGAGTACCAGGGTACGAAAACTGAGACATATTTGAACACGTTTCCCGATCACATGGTTGATCATACTCTAGGTTCCACATGCATGTTTTAGCTGAAGGAAGAATACCTTAAACCTGGGTAGTTGAAACCCGTGGAATGGGTACCATGCAATATGACTCCAGAGGGTCTTCATTTGCTCACCGAACCTCTCCAATCCTATCACTGCTGCGTTTATGCCCCTGTACACATGCTTGATTCTCTTTCGGAGACATAGTAATCCATAGGTTTTAAGATACTTACTAGTCAGGTACATTCTTAGGCGTTTAATATGCGGTGTTGAGTCCATTTCGTTGAGCAAGGAGTAGCTCTTGTCTATTCCATATTTGGCTTAAGGAACTTTATCTGTGCTCATTTCAATCTCTGGTTTTATGCAGCACCCCAACTCACCTTTCCCCTTAAGCAAGCATAAGTTGGTTTTCTAAATTTGAGACCCTGTTCTATTCTGTAATTCAGTTCCTGTGTAGCCAAGTTTACATTCCGTGTATTACTGATATCTTATGATGTTTCTTTTTCTGTGTGACTTATTTCAGTTAGAATCATCATACCTGAATCCACTCATTGTGCTTCTAAGGGCCTGATGACATAGATTTCATTGCTGAGTGATATTGCTTTGTAAGTAAATACCACAACTTCTTTATCCATTTTTCACTTTCTGCGATGTTGAACTTGTACTGTAAATGAGGTTCTTATAAACAGAGGCGTCCCAATGTTTGGGGTGGCTGTGTCTTTTTGATTTTAATTTCCCTAAGCTATAGGACCATAAGTGGAAGTGCCCTAGGCTCTGTTGCTTTGTTTTTTAGATGTTTCAGGAAACACCATACACTTCTCCCGAGTGTCTGCTGGCAATTTTCATCCCGCCCATCAGCATAACAAGGCTCCCAGTTCTCCATGGCCTGTCCTGCCTTTCTGGATTTTACACTTTTTTCAGATGGCCCTTTTGACCGGGTGGAAGTGAGACTTCATTGTAGTGCAGATTTCCTTTACAAGCTTGCTTGGTTGGCCAAAAAGGGCGTATGCGTTTTTTCCTGAATATATTCAGGAAAAAACGCATACGCCCTTTTTGGCCAAGTGCATCATTGTGGACGTTCTGCCTCTTTTCCTATGCTTTCAATGCAATTCCAGTCTACCTCCTGAAATCGGTTTCCTGCAATTCTGCCCCGCTTTCAAGTCCTCTTGGCAGCCTTACTTCAGTATATTTTTGGACGATAGCTGTCATTTATAACTCTGCAGGTTTGTGAATTACAGTGCCCCTGAGCTCCTTTCTTCAACTTGCTTTCTTGTGACCTGGCCGCAACAACGCAGGATGGCTTCAGGCCCTAATCTGGTTCCGGCACGGCACGCTGAGCCTTTGGTTAATTCCTCTTCCTGGTGGGAAATGAGAGTTAAATTTGCCCGTCCAGACACCTCCAGCTAGTCTCTCATTGGTTCTCGCTATTCCTGTTCATCTTCCGCAGAAATTGCAAACTGGGCCAAACAGGAGGTTAAAGGGACTGACTCTCCAAGTCGGGAGGGTGTTAGTAAAGCGTCTGGAATGTTGCACCCGAGTACCAGGGTACGAAAACTGAGACATATTTGAACACGTTTCCCGATCACATTGTTGATCATACTCTAGGTTCCACATGCATGTTTTAGCTGAAGGAAGAATCCCTAAAACCTGGAGAGTTGAGACCCGTGGAATGGGTACCATGCAATATGACTTCAAAGGGTCTTTGTTTGCTCACCGAACCTCTCCAATCCTATCACTGCTGCATTTATGCCCCTGGATACACGCTTGATTCTCTTTTGGAGATATAGCAATCCATAGGTTTTAAGATACTTACTAGTCAGGTACATTCTTAGGCGCTTAATATGGGGTGTTGAGTCCATTTCGTTGAGCAAGGAGTAGCTCTTGTCTATTCCATATTTGGCTTAAGGAACTTTATCTGTGCTCATTTCAATCTCTGGTTTTATGCAGCACCCCAACTCACCTTTCCCCTTAAGCAAGCATAAGTTGGTTTTCTAAATTTGAGACCCTGTTCTGTTCTGTAATTCAGTTCCTGTGTAGCCAAGTTTACATTCCGTGTATTACTGATATCTTATGATGTTTCTTTTTCTGTGTGACTTATTTCAGTTAGAATCATCATACCTGAATCCACTCATTGTGCTGCTAAGGGCCTGATGACATAGATTTCATTGCTGAGTGTTATTGCTTTGTAAGTAAATACCACAACTTCTTTATCCATTTTTCACTTTCTGTGATATTGAACTTGTACGGTAAACGAGGTTCTTGTAAACAGAGGCGTCCCAAACTTTGGGGTGGCTGTGTCTTTTTGATTTTAATTTCCCTAAGCTATAGGACCATAAGTGGAAGTGCCCTAGGCTCTGTTGCTTTGTTTTTTAGATGTTTCAGGAAACACCATACACTTCTCCCGAGTGTCTGTTGGCAATTTACATCCCGCCCATCAGCATAACAAGGCTCCCAGTTCTCCATGGCCTGTCCTGCCTTTCTGGATTTTACACTTTTTTCAGATGGCCCTTTTGACCGGGGGGAAGTGAGACTTCATTGTAGTGCAGATTTCCTTTGCAAGCTTGCTTGGTTGGCCAAAAAGGGCGTATGCGTTTTTTCCTGAATATATTCAGGAAAAAACGCATACGCCCTTTTTGGCCAAGTGCATCATTGTGGACGTTCTGCCTCTTTTCCTATGCTTTCACTGCAATTCCAGTCTGCCTCCTGAAATCGGTTTCCTGCAATTCTGCCCCGCTTTCAAGTCCTCTTGGCAGCCTTACTTCAGTATATTTTTGGACGATAGCTGTCATTTATAACTCTGCAGGTTTGTGAATTACAGTGCCCCTGAGCTCCTTTCTTCAACTCGCTTTCTTGTGACCTGGCCGCAACACCGCAGGATGGCTTCAGGCCCTAATCTGGTTCCGGCACGGCACGCTGAGCCTTTGGTTAATTCCTCTTCCTGGTGGGAAATGAGAGTTAAATTTGCCCGTCCAGACACCTCCAGCTAGTCTCTCATTGGTTCTCGCTATTCCTGTTCATCTTCCGCAGAAATTGCAAACTGGGCCAAACAGGAGGTTAAAGGGACTGACTCTCCAAGTCGGGAGGGTGTTAGTAAAGCGTCTGGAATGTTGCACCCGAGTACCAGGGTACGAAAACTGAGACATATTTGAACACGTTTCCCGATCACATGGTTGATCATACTCTAGGTTCCACATGCATGTTTTAGCTGAAGGAAGAATCCCTGAAACCTGGAGAGTTGAGACCCGTGGAATGGGTACCATGCAATATGACTTCAAAGGGTCTTTGTTTGCTCACCGAACCTCTCCAATCCTATCACTGCTGCATTTATGCCCCTGGACACACGCTTGATTCTCTTTTGGAGATATAGCAATCCATAGGTTTTAAGATACTTACTAGTCAGGTACATTCTTAGGCGCTTAATATGGGGTGTTGAGTCAATTTCGTTGAGTAAGGAGTAGCTCTTGTCTATTCCATATTTGGCTTAAGGAACTTTATCTGTGCTCATTTCAATCTCTGGTTTTATGCAGCACCCCAACTCACCTTTACCCTTAAGCAAGCATAAGTTGGTTTTCTAAATATGAGACCCTGTTCTGTTCTGTAATTCAGTTCCTGTGTAGCCAAGTTTACATTCCGTGTATTACTGATATCTTATGATGTTTCTTTTTCTGTGTGACTTATTTCAGTTAGAATCGTCATACCTGAATCCACTCATTGTGCTGCTAAGGGCCTGATGACATAGATTTCATGGCTGAGTGATATTGCTTTGTAAGTAAATACCACAACTTCTTTATCCATTTTTCACTTTCTGCGATGTTGAACTTGTACTGTAAACGAGGTTCTTGTAAACAGAGGCGTTCCAAACTTTGGGGTGGCTGTGTCTTTTTGATTTTAATTTCCCTAAGCTATAGGACCATAAGTGGAAGTGCCCTAGGCTCTGTTGCTTTGTTTTTTAGATGTTTCAGGAAACACCATACACTTCTCCCGAGTGTCTGTTGGCAATTTACATCCCGCCCGTCAGCATAACAAGGCTCCCAGTTCTCCATGGCCTGTCCTGCCTTTCTGGATTTTACACTTTTTTCAGATGGCCCTTTTGACCGGGGGGAAGTGGGACTTCATTGTAGTGCAGATTTCCTTTGCAAGCTTGCTTGGTTGGCCAAAAAGGGCGTATGCGTTTTTCCCTGAATATATTCAGGAAAAAACACATACGCCCTTTTTGGCCAAGTGCATCATTGTGGACGTTCTGCCTCTTTTCCTATGTTTTCAATGCAATTCCAGTCTACCTCCTGAAATCGGTTTCCTGCAATTCTGCCCCGCTTTCAAGTCCTCTTGGCAGCCTTACTTCAGTATATTTTTGGACGATAGCTGTCATTTATAACTCTGCAGTTTTGTGAATTACAGTGCCCCTGAGCTCCTTTCTTCAACTCGCTTTCTTTTGAGCTGGCCGCAACACCGCAGGATGTCTTCAGGCCCTAATCTGGTTCCGGCAGGGCACGCTGAGCCTTTGGTTAATTCCTCTTCCTGGTGGGAAATGAGAGTTAAATTTGCCCGTCCAGACACCTCCAGCTAGTCTCTCATTGGTTCTCGCTATTCCTGTTCATCTTCCGCAGAAATTGCAAACTGGGCCAAACAGGAGGTTAAAGGGACTGACTCTCCAAGTCGGGAGGGTGTTAGTTAAGCGTCTGGAATGTTGCACCCGAGTACCAGGGTACGAAAACAGAGACATATTTGAACACGTTTCCCGATCACATGGTTGATCATACTCTAGGTTCCACATGCATGTTTTAGCTGAAGGAAGAATACCTTAAACCTGGGTAGTTGAAACCCGTGGAATGGGTACCATGCAATATGACTTCAGAGGGTCTTCATTTGCTCACTGAACCTCTCCAATCCTATCACTGCTGCGTTTATGCCCCTGTACACATGCTTGATTCTCTTTCGGAGACATAGTAATCCATAGGTTTTAAGATACTTACTAGTCAGGTACATTCTTAGGCGTTTAATATGCGGTGTTGAGTCCATTTCGTTGAGCAAGGAGTAGCTCTTGTCTATTCCATATTTGGCTTAAGGAACTTTATCTGTGCTCATTTCAATCTCTGGTTTTATGCAGCACCCCAACTCACCTTTCCCCTTAAGCAAGCATAAGTTGGTTTTCTAAATTTGAGACCCTGTTCTGTTCTGTAATTCAGTTCCTGTGTAGCCAAGTTTACATTCCGTGTATTACTGATATCTTATGATGTTTCTTTTTCTGTGTGACTTATTTCAGTTAGAATCATCATACCTGAATCCACTCATTGTGCTGCTAAGGGCCTGATGACATAGATTTCATTGCTGAGTGATATTGCTTTGTAAGTAAATACCACAACTTCTTTATCCATTTTTCACTTTCTGCGATGTTGAACTTGTACTGTAAACGAGGTTCTTGTAAACAGAGGCGTCCCAATGTTTGGGGTGGCTGTGTCTTTTTGATTTTAATTTCCCTAAGCTATAGGACCATAAGTGGAAGTGCCCTAGGCTCTGTTGCTTTGTTTTTTAGATGTTTCAGGAAACACCATACCCTTCTCCGGAGTGTCTGCTGGCAATTTTCATCCCGCCCATCAGCATAACAAGGCTCCCAGTTCTCCATGGCCTGTCCTGCCTTTCTGGATTTTACACTTTTTTCAGATGGCCCTTTTGACCGGGGGGAAGTGAGACTTCATTGTAGTGCAGATTTCCTTTGCAAGCTTGCTTGGTTGGCCAAAAAGGGCGTATGCGTTTTTTCCTGAATATATTCAGGAAAAAACGCATACGCCCTTTTTGGCCAAGTGCATCATTGTGGACGTTCTGCCTCTTCTCCTATGCTTTCAATGCAATTCCAGTCTACCTCCTGAAATCGGTTTCCTGCAATTCTGCCCCGCTTTCAAGTCCTCTTGGCAGCCTTACTTCAGTATATTTTTGGACGATAGCTGTCATTTATAACTCTGCAGGTTTGTGAATTACAGTGCCCCTGAGCTCCTTTCTTCAACTCGCTTTCTTTTGAGCTGGCCGCAACACCGCAGGATGGCTTCAGGCCCTAATCTGGTTCCGGCAGGGCACGCTGAGCCTTTGGTTAATTCCTCTTCCTGGTGGGAAATGAGAGTTAAATTTGCCCGTCCAGACACCTCCAGCTAGTCTCTCATTGGTTCTCGCTATTCCTGTTCATCTTCCGCAGAAATTGCAAACTGGGCCAAACAGGAGGTTAAAGGGACTGACTCTCCAAGTCGGGAGGGTGTTAGTAAAGCGTCTGGAATGTTGCACCCGAGTACCAGGGTACGAAAACAGAGACATATTTGAACACGTCTCCCGATCACATGGTTGATCATACTCTAGGTTCCACATGCATGTTTTAGCTGAAGGAAGAATCCCTGAAACCTGGGTAGTTGAAACCCGTGGAATGGGTACCATGCAATATGACTTCAAAGGGTCTTCATTTGCTCACCGAACCTCTCCAATCCTATCACTGCTGCGTTTATGCCCCTGTACACATGCTTGATTCTCTTTCGGAGACATAGCAATCCATAGGTTTTAAGATACTTACTAGTCAGGTACATTCTTAGGCGTTTAATATGCGGTGTTGAGTCCATTTCGTTGAGCAAGGAGTAGCTCTTGTCTATTCCATATTTGGCTTAAGGAACTTTATCTGTGCTCATTTCAATCTCTGGTTTTATGCAGCACCCCAACTCACCTTTCCCCTTAAGCAAGCATAAGTTGGTTTTCTAAATTTGAGACCCTGTTCTGTTCTGTAATTCAGTTCCTGTGTAGCCAAGTTTACATTCCGTGTATTACTGATATCTTATGATGTTTCTTTTTCTCTGTGACTTATTTCAGTTAGAATCATCCTACCTCAATCCACTCATTGTGCTGCTAAGGGCCTGATGACATAGATTTCATTGCTGAGTGTTATTGCTTTGTAAGTAAATACCACAACTTCTTTATCCATTTTTCACTTTCTGTGATATTGAACTTGTACGGTAAACGAGGTTCTTGTAAACAGAGGCGTCCCAAACTTTGGGGTGGCTGTGTCTTTTTGATTTTAATTTCCCTAAGCTATAGGACCATAAGTGGAAGTGCCCTAGGCTCTGTTGCTTTGTTTTTTAGATGTTTCAGGAAACACCATACACTTCTCCCGAGTGTCTGTTGGCAATTTACATCCCGCCCATCAGCATAACAAGGCTCCCAGTTCTCCATGGCCTGTCCTGCCTTTCTGGATTTTACACTTTTTTCAGATGGCCCTTTTGACCGGGGGGAAGTGGGACTTCATTGTAGTGCAGATTTCCTTTGCAAGCTTGCTTGGTTGGCCAAAAAGGGCGTATGCGTTTTTCCCTGAATATATTCAGGAAAAAACACATACGCCCTTTTTGGCCAAGTGCATCATTGTGGACGTTCTGCCTCTTTTCCTATGCTTTCAATGCAATTCCAGTCTACCTCCTGAAATCGGTTTCCTGCAATTCTGCCCCGCTTTCAAGTCCTCTTGGCAGCCTTACTTCAGTATATTTTTGGACGATAGCTGTCATTTATAACTCTGCAGTTTTGTGAATTACAGTGCCCCTGAGCTCCTTTCTTCAACTCGCTTTCTTTTGAGCTGGCCGCAACACCGCAGGATGTCTTCAGGCCCTAATCTGGTTCGGGCAGGGCACGCTGAGCCTTTGGTTAATTCCTCTTCCTGGTGGGAAATGAGAGTTAAATTTGCCCGTCCAGACACCTCCAGCTAGTCTCTCATTGGTTCTCGCTATTCCTGTTCATCTTCCGCAGAAATTGCAAACTGGGCGAAACAGGAGGTTAAAGGGACTGACTCTCCAAGTCGGGAGGGTGTTAGTTAAGCGTCTGGAATGTTGCACCCGAGTACCAGGGTACGAAAACAGAGACATATTTGAACACGTTTCCCGATCACATGGTTGATCATACTCTAGGTTCCACATGCATGTTTTAGCTGAAGGAAGAATACCTTAAACCTGGGTAGTTGAAACCCGTGGAATGGGTACCATGCAATATGACTTCAGAGGGTCTTCATTTGCTCACTGAACCTCTCCAATCCTATCACTGCTGCGTTTATGCCCCTGTACACATGCTTGATTCTCTTTCGGAGACATAGTAATCCATAGGTTTTAAGATACTTACTAGTCAGGTACATTCTTAGGCGTTTAATATGCGGTGTTGAGTCCATTTCGTTGAGCAAGGAGTAGCTCTTGTCTATTCCATATTTGGCTTAAGGAACTTTATCTGTGCTCATTTCAATCTCTGGTTTTATGCAGCACCCCAACTCACCTTTCCCCTTAAGCAAGCATAAGTTGGTTTTCTAAATTTGAGACCCTGTTCTGTTCTGTAATTCAGTTCCTGTGTAGCCAAGTTTACATTCCGTGTATTACTGATATCTTATGATGTTTCTTTTTCTGTGTGACTTATTTCAGTTAGAATCATCATACCTGAATCCACTCATTGTGCTGCTAAGGGCCTGATGACATAGATTTCATTGCTGAGTGATATTGCTTTGTAAGTAAATACCACAACTTCTTTATCCATTTTTCACTTTCTGCGATGTTGAACTTGTACTGTAAACGAGGTTCTTGTAAACAGAGGCGTCCCAATGTTTGGGGTGGCTGTGTCTTTTTGATTTTAATTTCCCTAAGCTATAGGACCATAAGTGGAAGTGCCCTAGGCTCTGTTGCTTTGTTTTTTAGATGTTTCAGGAAACACCATACCCTTCTCCGGAGTGTCTGCTGGCAATTTTCATCCCGCCCATCAGCATAACAAGGCTCCCAGTTCTCCATGGCCTGTCCTGCCTTTCTGGATTTTACACTTTTTTCAGATGGCCCTTTTGACCGGGGGGAAGTGAGACTTCATTGTAGTGCAGATTTCCTTTGCAAGCTTGCTTGGTTGGCCAAAAAGGGCGTATGCGTTTTTTCCTGAATATATTCAGGAAAAAACGCATACGCCCTTTTTGGCCAAGTGCATCATTGTGGACGTTCTGCCTCTTTTCCTATGCTTTCAATGCAATTCCAGTCTACCTCCTGAAATCGGTTTCCTGCAATTCTGCCCCGCTTTCAAGTCCTCTTGGCAGCCTTACTTCAGTATATTTTTGGACGATAGCTGTCATTTATAACTCTGCAGTTTTGTGAATTACAGTGCCCCTGAGCTCCTTTCTTCAACTCGCTTTCTTTTGAGCTGGCCGCAACACCGCAGGATGGCTTCAGGCCCTAATCTGGTTCCGGCAGGGCACGCTGAGCCTTTGGTTAATTCCTCTTCCTGGTGGGAAATGAGAGTTAAATTTGCCCGTCCAGACACCTCCAGCTAGTCTCTCATTGGTTCTCGCTATTCCTGTTCATCTTCCGCAGAAATTGCAAACTGGGCCAAACAGGAGGTTAAAGGGACTGACTCTCCAAGTCGGGAGGGTGTTAGTAAAGCGTCTGGAATGTTGCACCCGAGTACCAGGGTACGAAAACAGAGACATATTTGAACACGTCTCCCGATCACATGGTTGATCATACTCTAGGTTCCACATGCATGTTTTAGCTGAAGGAAGAATACCTTAAACCTGGGTAGTTGAAACCCGTGGAATGGGTACCATGCAATATGACTTCAAAGGGTCTTCATTTGCTCACCGAACCTCTCCAATCCTATCACTGCTGCGTTTATGCCCCTGTACACATGCTTGATTCTCTTTCGGAGACATAGCAATCCATAGGTTTTAAGATACTTACTAGTCAGGTACATTCTTAGGCGTTTAATATGCGGTGTTGAGTCCATTTCGTTGAGCAAGGAGTAGCTCTTGTCTATTCCATATTTGGCTTAAGGAACTTTATCTGTGCTCATTTCAATCTCTGGTTTTATGCAGCACCCCAACTCACCTTTCCCCTTAAGCAAGCATAAGTTGGTTTTCTAAATTTGAGACCCTGTTCTGTTCTGTAATTCAGTTCCTGTGTAGCCAAGTTTACATTCCGTGTATTACTGATATCTTATGATGTTTCTTTTTCTCTGTGACTTATTTCAGTTAGAATCATCCTACCTCAATCCACTCATTGTGCTGCTAAGGGCCTGATGACATAGATTTCATTGCTGAGTGTTATTGCTTTGTAAGTAAATACCACAACTTCTTTATCCATTTTTCACTTTCTGTGATATTGAACTTGTACGGTAAACGAGGTTCTTGTAAACAGAGGCGTCCCAAACTTTGGGGTGGCTGTGTCTTTTTGATTTTAATTTCCCTAAGCTATAGGACCATAAGTGGAAGTGCCCTAGGCTCTGTTGCTTTGTTTTTTAGATGTTTCAGGAAACACCATACACTTCTCCCGAGTGTCTGTTGGCAATTTACATCCCGCCCATCAGCATAACAAGGCTCCCAGTTCTCCATGGCCTGTCCTGCCTTTCTGGATTTTACACTTTTTTCAGATGGCCCTTTTGACCGGGGGGAAGTGGGACTTCATTGTAGTGCAGATTTCCTTTGCAAGCTTGCTTGGTTGGCCAAAAAGGGCGTATGCGTTTTTCCCTGAATATATTCAGGAAAAAACACATACGCCCTTTTTGGCCAAGTGCATCATTGTGGACGTTCTGCCTCTTTTCCTATGCTTTCAATGCAATTCCAGTCTACCTCCTGAAATCGGTTTCCTGCAATTCTGCCCCGCTTTCAAGTCCTCTTGGCAGCCTTACTTCAGTATATTTTTGGACGATAGCTGTCATTTATAACTCTGCAGTTTTGTGAATTACAGTGCCCCTGAGCTCCTTTCTTCAACTCGCTTTCTTTTGAGCTGGCCGCAACACCGCAGGATGTCTTCAGGCCCTAATCTGGTTCGGGCAGGGCACGCTGAGCCTTTGGTTAATTCCTCTTCCTGGTGGGAAATGAGAGTTAAATTTGCCCGTCCAGACACCTCCAGCTAGTCTCTCATTGGTTCTCGCTATTCCTGTTCATCTTCCGCAGAAATTGCAAACTGGACGAAACAGGAGGTTAAAGGGACTGACTCTCCAAGTCGGGAGGGTGTTAGTTAAGCGTCTGGAATGTTGCACCCGAGTACCAGGGTACGAAAACAGAGACATATTTGAACACGTTTCCCGATCACATGGTTGATCATACTCTAGGTTCCACATGCATGTTTTAGCTGAAGGAAGAATACCTTAAACCTGGGTAGTTGAAACCCGTGGAATGGGTACCATGCAATATGACTTCAGAGGGTCTTCATTTGCTCACTGAACCTCTCCAATCCTATCACTGCTGCGTTTATGCCCCTGTACACATGCTTGATTCTCTTTCGGAGACATAGTAATCCATAGGTTTTAAGATACTTACTAGTCAGGTACATTCTTAGGCGTTTAATATGCGGTGTTGAGTCCATTTCGTTGAGCAAGGAGTAGCTCTTGTCTATTCCATATTTGGCTTAAGGAACTTTATCTGTGCTCATTTCAATCTCTGGTTTTATGCAGCACCCCAACTCACCTTTCCCCTTAAGCAAGCATAAGTTGGTTTTCTAAATTTGAGACCCTGTTCTGTTCTGTAATTCAGTTCCTGTGTAGCCAAGTTTACATTCCGTGTATTACTGATATCTTATGATGTTTCTTTTTCTGTGTGACTTATTTCAGTTAGAATCATCATACCTGAATCCACTCATTGTGCTGCTAAGGGCCTGATGACATAGATTTCATTGCTGAGTGATATTGCTTTGTAAGTAAATACCACAACTTCTTTATCCATTTTTCACTTTCTGCGATGTTGAACTTGTACTGTAAACGAGGTTCTTGTAAACAGAGGCGTCCCAATGTTTGGGGTGGCTGTGTCTTTTTGATTTTAATTTCCCTAAGCTATAGGACCATAAGTGGAAGTGCCCTAGGCTCTGTTGCTTTGTTTTTTAGATGTTTCAGGAAACACCATACCCTTCTCCGGAGTGTCTGCTGGCAATTTTCATCCCGCCCATCAGCATAACAAGGCTCCCAGTTCTCCATGGCCTGTCCTGCCTTTCTGGATTTTACACTTTTTTCAGATGGCCCTTTTGACCGGGGGGAAGTGAGACTTCATTGTAGTGCAGATTTCCTTTGCAAGCTTGCTTGGTTGGCCAAAAAGGGCGTATGCGTTTTTTCCTGAATATATTCAGGAAAAAACGCATACGCCCTTTTTGGCCAAGTGCATCATTGTGGACGTTCTGCCTCTTTTCCTATGCTTTCAATGCAATTCCAGTCTACCTCCTGAAATCGGTTTCCTGCAATTCTGCCCCGCTTTCAAGTCCTCTTGGCAGCCTTACTTCAGTATATTTTTGGACGATAGCTGTCATTTATAACTCTGCAGGTTTGTGAATTACAGTGCCCCTGAGCTCCTTTCTTCAACTCGCTTTCTTTTGAGCTGGCCGCAACACCGCAGGATGGCTTCAGGCCCTAATCTGGTTCCGGCAGGGCACGCTGAGCCTTTGGTTAATTCCTCTTCCTGGTGGGAAATGAGAGTTAAATTTGCCCGTCCAGACACCTCCAGCTAGTCTCTCATTGGTTCTCGCTATTCCTGTTCATCTTCCACAGAAATTGCAAACTGGGCCAAACAGGAGGTTAAAGGGACTGACTCTCCAAGTCGGGAGGGTGTTAGTAAAGCGTCTGGAATGTTGCACCCGAGTACCAGGATACGAAAACAGAGACATATTTGAACACGTCTCCCGATCACATGGTTGATCATACTCTAGGCTCCACATGCATGTTTTAGCTGAAGGAAGAATACCTTAAACCTGGGTAGTTGAAACCCGTGGAATGGGTACCATGCAATATGACTTCAAAGGGTCTTCATTTGCTCACCGAACCTCTCCAGTCCTATCACTGCTGCGTTTATGCCCCTGTACACATGCTTGATTCTCTTTCGGAGACATAGCAATCCATAGGTTTTAAGATACTTACTAGTCAGGTACATTCTTAGGCGTTTAATATGCGGTGTTGAGTCCATTTCGTTGAGCAAGGAGTAGCTCTTGTCTATTCCATATTTGGCTTAAGGAACTTTATCTGTGCTCATTTCAATCTCTGGTTTTATGCAGCACCCCAACTCACCTTTCCCCTTAAGCAAGCATAAGTTGGTTTTCTAAATTTGAGACCCTGTTCTGTTCTGTAATTCAGTTCCTGTGTAGCCAAGTTTACATTCCGTGTATTACTGATATCTTATGATGTTTCTTTTTCTGTGTGACTTATTTCAGTTAGAATCATCATACCTGAATCCACTCATTGTGCTGCTAAGGACCTGATGACATAGATTTCATTGCTGAGTGATATTGCTTTGTAAGTAAATACCACAACTTCTTTATCCATTTTTCACTTTCTGCGATGTTGAACTTGTACTGTAAACGAGGTTCTTGTAAACAGAGGCGTCCCAATGTTTGGGGTGGCTGTGTCTTTTTGATTTTAATTTCCCTAAGCTATAGGACCATAAGTGGAAGTGCCCTAGGCTCTGTTGCTTTGTTTTTTAGATGTTTCAGGAAACACCATACCCTTCTCCGGAGTGTCTGCTGGCAATTTTCATCCCGCCCATCAGCATAACAAGGCTCCCAGTTCTCCATGGCCTGTCCTGCCTTTCTGGATTTTACACTTTTTTCAGATGGCCCTTTTGACCGGGGGGAAGTGAGACTTCATTGTAGTGCAGATTTCCTTTGCAAGCTTGCTTGGTTGGCCAAAAAGGGCGTATGCGTTTTTTCCTGAATATATTCAGGAAAAAACGCATACGCCCTTTTTGGCCAAGTGCATCATTGTGGACGTTCTGCCTCTTTTCCTATGCTTTCAATGCAATTCCAGTCTACCTCCTGAAATCGGTTTCCTGCAATTCTGCCCCGCTTTCAAGTCCTCTTGGCAGCCTTACTTCAGTATATTTTTGGACGATAGCTGTCATTTATAACTCTGCAGGTTTGTGAATTACAGTGCCCCTGAGCTCCTTTCTTCAACTCGCTTTCTTTTGAGCTGGCCGCAACACCGCAGGATGGCTTCAGGCCCTAATCTGGTTCCGGCACGGCATGCTGAGCCTTTGGTTAATTCCTCTTCCTGGTGGGAAATGAGAGTTAAATTTGCCCGTCCAGACACCTCCAGCTAGTCTCTCATTGGTTCTCGCTATTCCTGTTCATCTTCCGCAGAAATTGCAAACTGGGCCTAACAGGAGGTTAAAGGGACTGACTCTCCAAGTCGGGAGGGTGTTAGTAAAGCATCTGGAATGTTGCACCCGAGTACCAGGGTACGAGAACTGAGACATATTTGAACACGTCTCCCGATCACATGGTTGATCATACTCTAGGTTCCACATGCATGTTTTAGCTGAAGGAAGAATACCTTAAACCTGGGTAGTTGAAACCCGTGGAATGGGTACCATGCAATATGACTTCAGAGGGTCTTCATTTGCTCACCGAACCTCTCCAATCCTATCACTGCTGCATTTATGCCCCTGGACACACGCTTGATTCTCTTTTGGAGATATAGCAATCCATAGGTTTTAAGATACTTACTAGTCAGGTACATTCTTAGGCGCTTAATATGGGGTGTTGAGTCCATTTCGTTGAGCAAGGAGTAGCTCTTGTCTATTCCATATTTGGCTTAAGGAACTTTATCTGTGCTCATTTCAATCTCTGGTTTTATGCAGCACCCCAACTCACCTTTCCCCATAAGCAAGCATAAGTTGGTTTTCTAAATTTGAGACCCTGTTCTGTTCTGTAATTCAGTTCCTGTGTAGCCAAGTTTACATTCCGTGTATTACTGATATCTTATGATGTTTCTTTTTCTGTGTGACTTATTTCAGTTAGAATCATCATACCTGAATCCACTCATTGTGCTGCTAAGGGCCTGATGACATAGATTTCATTGCTGAGTGATATTGCTTTGTAAGTAAATACCACAACTTCTTTATCCATTTTTCACTTTCTGCGATGTTGAACTTGTACTGTAAACGAGGTTCTTGTAAACAGAGGCGTTCCAAACTTTGGGGTGGCTGTGTCTTTTTGATTTTAATTTCCCTAAGCTATAGGACCATAAGTGGAAGTGCCCTAGGCTCTGTTGCTTTGTTTTTTAGATGTTTCAGGAAACACCATACACTTCTCCCGAGTGTCTGTTGGCTATTTACATCCCGCCCGTCAGCATAACAAGGCTCCCAGTTCTCCATGGCCTGTCCTGCCTTTCTGGATTTTACACTTTTTTCAGATGGCCCTTTTGACCGGGGGGAAGTGAGACTTCATTGTAGTGAAGATTTCCTTTGCAAGCTTGCTTGGTTGGCCAAAAAGGGCGTATGCGTTTTTCCCAGAATATATTCAGGAAAAAACACATACGCCCTTTTTGTCCAAGTGCATCATTGTGGACGTTCTGCCTCTTTTCCTATGCTTTCAATGCAATTCCAGTCTACCTCCTGAAATCGGTTTCCTGCAATTCTGCCCCGCTTTCAAGTCCTCTTGGCAGCCTTACTTCAGTATATTTTTGGACGATAGCTGTCATTTATAACTCTGCAGTTTTGTGAATTACAGTGCCCCTGAGCTCCTTTCTTCAACTCGCTTTCTTTTGAGCTGGCCGCAACACCGCAGGATGTCTTCAGGCCCTAATCTGGTTCCGGCAGGGCACGCTGAGCCTTTGGTTAATTCCTCTTCCTGGTGGGAAATGAGAGTTAAATTTGCCCGTCCAGACACCTCCAGCTAGTCTCTCATTGGTTCTCGCTATTCCTGTTCATCTTCCGCAGAAATTGCAAACTGGGCCAAACAGGAGGTTAAAGGGACTGACTCTCCAAGTCGGGAGGGTGTTAGTAAAGCGTCTGGAATGTTGCACCCGAGTACCAGGGTACGAAAACTGAAACATATTTGAACACGTTTCCCGATCACATGGTTGATCATACTCTAGGTTCCACATGCATGTTTTAGCTGAAGGAAGAATACCTTAAACCTGGGTAGTTGAAACCCGTGGAATGGGTACCATGCAATATGACTTCAGAGGGTCTTTGTTTGCTCACCGAACCTCTCCAATCCTATCACTGCTGCATTTATGCCCCTGGACACACGCTTGATTCTCTTTTGGAGATATAGCAATCCATAGGTTTTAAGATACTTACTAGTCAGGTACATTCTTAGGCGCTTAATATGGGGTGTTGAGTCCATTTCGTTGAGCAAGGAGTAGCTCTTGTCTATTCCATATTTGGCTTAAGGAACTTTATCTGTGCTCATTTCAATCTCTGGTTTTATGCAGCACCCCAACTCACCTTTACCCTTAAGCAAGCATAAGTTGGTTTTCTAAATTTGAGACCGTGTTCTGTTCTGTAATTCAGTTCCTGTGTAGCCAAGTTTACATTCTGTGTATTACTGATATCTTATGATGTTTCTTTTTCTGTGTGACTTATTTCAGTTAGAATCATCATACCTGAATCCACTCATTGTGCTGCTAAGGGCCTGATGACATAGATTTCATTGCTGAGTGATATTGCTTTGTAAGTAAATACCACAACTTCTTTATCCATTTTTCACTTTCTGCGATGTTGAACTTGTACTGTAAACGAGGTTCTTGTAAACAGAGGCGTCCCAAACTTTGGGGTGGCTGTGTCTTTTTGATTTTAATTTCCCTAAGCTATAGGACCATAAGTGGAAGTGCCCTAGGCTCTGTTGCTTTGTTTTTTAGATGTTTCAGGAAACACCATACACTTCTCCCGAGTGTCTGTTGGCAATTTACATCCCGCCCATCAGCATAACAAGGCTCCCAGTTCTCCATGGGCTGTCCCGCCTTTCTGGATTTTACACTTTTTTCAGATGGCCCTTTTGACCGGGGGGAAGTGAGACTTCATTGTAGTGCAGATTTCCTTTGCAAGCTTGCTTGGTTGGCCAAAAAGGGCGTATGCGTTTTTTCCTGAATATATTCAGGAAAAAACGCATACGCCCTTTTTGGCCAAGTGCATCATTGTGGACGTTCTGCCTCTTTTCCTATGCTTTCAATGCAATTCCAGTCTACCTCCTGAAATCGGTTTCCTGCAATTCTGCCCCGCTTTCAAGTCCTCTTGGCAGCCTTACTTCAGTATATTTTTGGACGATAGCTGTCATTTATAACTCTGCAGGTTTGTGAATTACAGTGCCCCTGAGCTCCTTTCTTCAACTCGCTTTCTTGTGACCTGGCCGCAACACCGCAGGATGGCTTCAGGCCCTAATCTGGTTCCGGCACGGCACGCTGAGCCTTTGGTTAATTCCTCTTCCTGGTGGGAAATGAGAGTTAAATTTGCCCGTCCAGACACCTCCAGCTAGTCTCTCATTGGTTCTCGCTATTCCTGTTCATCTTCCGCAGAAATTGCAAACTGGGCCAAACAGGAGGTTAAAGGGACTGACTCTCCAAGTCGGGAGGGTGTTAGTAAAGCGTCTGGAATGTTGCACCCGAGTACCAGGGTACGAAAACTGAGACATATTTGAACACGTCTCCCGATCACATGGTTGATCATACTCTAGGTTCCACATGCATGTTTTAGCTGAAGGAAGAATACCTTAAACCTGGGTAGTTGAAACCCGTGGAATGGGTACCATGCAATATGACTTCTAAGGGTATTTGTTTGCTCACCGAACCTCTCCAATCCTATCACTGCTGCGTTTATGCCCCTGTACACATGCTTGATTCTCTTTCGGAGACATAGCAATCCATAGGTTTTAAGATACTTATTAGTCAGGTACATTCTTAGGCGTTTAATATGCGGTGTTGAGTCCATTTCGTTGAGCAAGGAGTAGCTCTTGTCTATTCCATATTTGGCTTAAGGAACTTTATCTGTGCTCATTTCAATCTATGGTTTTATGCAGCACCCCAACTCACCTTTCCCCTTAAGCAAGCATAAGTTGGTTTTCTAAATTTGAGACCCTGTTCTGTTCTGTAATTCAGTTCCTGTGTAGCCAAGTTTACATTCCATGTATTACTGATATCTTATGATGTTTCTTTTTCTGTGTGACTTATTTCAGTTAGAATCATCATACCTGAATCCACTCATTGTGCTGCTAAGGGCCTGATGACATAGATTTCATTGCTGAGTGTTATTGCTTTGTAAGTAAATACCACAACTTCTTTATCCATTTTTCACTTTCTGTGATATTGAACTTGTACGGTAAACGAGTTTCTTGTAAACAGAGGTGTCCCAAACTTTGGGGTGGCTGTGTCTTTTTGATTTTAATTTCCCTAAGCTATAGGACCATAAGTGGAAGTGCCCTAGGCTCTGTTGCTTTGTTTTTTAGATGTTTCAGGAAACACCATACACTTCTCCCGAGTGTCTGTTGGCAATTTACATCCCGCCCATCAGCATAACAAGGCTCCCAGTTCTCCATGGCCTGTCCTGCCTTTCTGGATTTTACACTTTTTTCAGATGGCCCTTTTGACCGGGGGGAAGTGAGACTTCATTGTAGTGCAGATTTCCTTTGCAAGCTTGCTTGGTTGGCCAAAAAGGGCGTATGCGTTTTTTCCTGAATATATTCAGGAAAAAACGCATACGCCCTTTTTGGCCAAGTGCATCATTGTGGACGTTCTGCCTCTTTTCCTATGCTTTCAATGCAATTCCAGTCTACCTCCTGAAATCGGTTTCCTGCAATTCTGCCCCGCTTTCAAGTCCTCTTGGCAGCCTTACTTCAGTATATTTTTGGACGATAGCTGTCATTTATAACTCTGCAGGTTTGTGAATTACAGTGCCCCTGAGCTCCTTTCTTCAACTCGCTTTCTTGTGACCTGGCCGCAACACCGCAGGATGGCTTCAGGCCCTAATCTGGTTCCGGCACGGCACGCTGAGCCTTTGGTTAATTCCTCTTCCTGGTGGGAAATGAGAGTTAAATTTGCCCGTCCAGACACCTCCAGCTAGTCTCTCATTGGTTCTCGCTATTCCTGTTCATCTTCCGCAGAAATTGCAAACTGGGCCAAACAGGAGGTTAAAGGGACTGACTCTCCAAGTCGGGAGGGTGTTAGTAAAGCGTCTGGAATGTTGCACCCGAGTACCAGGGTACGAAAACTGAGACATATTTGAACACGTTTCCCGATCACATGGTTGATCATACTCTAGGTTCCACATGCATGTTTTAGCTGAAGGAAGAATCCCTGAAACCTGGGTAGTTGAAACCCGTGGAATGGGTACCATGCAATATGACTTCAAAGTGTCTTCATTTGCTTACCGAACCTCTCCAATCCTATCACTGCTGCATTTATGCCCCTGGACACACGCTTGATTCTCTTTTGGAGATATAGCAATCCATAGGTTTTAAGATACTTACTAGTCAGGTACATTCTTAGGCGCTTAATATGGGGTGTTGAGTCCATTTCGTTGAGCAAGGAGTAGCTCTTGTCTATTCCATATTTGGCTTAAGGAACTTTATCTGTGCTCATTTCAATCTCTGGTTTTATGCAGCACCCCAACTCACCTTTACCCTTAAGCAAGCATAAGTTGGTTTTCTAAATATGAGACCCTGTTCTGTTCTGTAATTCAGTTCCTGTGTAGCCAAGTTTACATTCCGTGTATTACTGATATCTTATGATGTTTCTTTTTCTGTGTGACTTATTTCAGTTAGAATCGTCATACCTGAACCCACTCATTGTGCTGCTAAGGGCCTGATGACATAGATTTCATTGCTGAGTGATATTGCTTTGTAACTAAATACCACAAATTCTTTATCCATTTTTCACTTTCTGCGATGTTGAACTTGTACCGTAAACGAGGTTCTTGTAAACAGAGGCGTTCCAAACTTTGGGGTGGCTGTGTCTTTTTGATTTTAATTTCCCTAAGCTATAGGACCATAAGTGGAAGTGCCCTAGGCTCTGTTGCTTTGGTTTTTAGATGTTTCAGGAAACACCATACACTTCTCCTGAGTGTCTGTTGGCTATTTACATCCCGCCCGTCAGCATAACAAGGCTCCCAGTTCTCCATGGCCTGTCCTGCCTTTCTGGATTTTACACTTTTTTCAGATGGCCCTTTTGACCGGGGGGAAGTGAGACTTCATTGTAGTGCAGATTTCCTTTGCAAGCTTGCTTGGTTGGCCAAAAAGGGCGTATGCGTTTTTCCCAGAATATATTCAGGAAAAAACACATACGCCCTTTTTGGCCAAGTGCATCATTGTGGACGTTCTGCCTCTTTTCCTATGCTTTCAATGCAATTCCAGTCTACCTCCTGAAATCGGTTTCCTGCAATTCTGCCCCGCTTTCAAGTCCTCTTGGCAGCCTTACTTCAGTATATTTTTGGACGATAGCTGTCATTTATAACTCTGCAGTTTTGTGAATTACAGTGCCCCTGAGCTCCTTTCTTCAACTCGCTTTCTTTTGAGCTGGCCGCAACACCGCAGGATGTCTTCAGGCCCTAATCTGGTTCCGGCAGGGCACGCTGAGCCTTTGGTTAATTCCTCTTCCTGGTGGGAAATGAGAGTTAAATTTGCCCGTCCAGACACCTCCAGCTAGTCTCTCATTGGTTCTCGCTATTCCTGTTCATCTTCCGCAGAAATTGCAAACTGGGCCAAACAGGAGGTTAAAGGGACTGACTCTCCAAGTCGGGAGAGTGTTAGTAAAGCGTCTGGAATGTTGCACCCGAGTACCAGGGTACGAAAACTGAGACATATTTGAACACGTCTCCCGATCACATGGTTGATCATACTCTAGGTTCCACATGCATGTTTTAGCTGAAGGAAGAATACCTTAAACCTGGGTAGTTGAAACCCGTGGAATGGGTACCATGCAATATGACTTCTAAGGGTATTTGTTTGCTCACCGAACCTCTCCAATCCTATCACTGCTGCGTTTATGCCCCTGTACACATGCTTGATTCTCTTTCGGAGACATAGCAATCCATAGGTTTTAAGATACTTACTAGTCAGGTACATTCTTAGGCGTTTAATATGCGGTGTTGAGTCCATTTCGTTGAGCAAGGAGTAGCTCTTGTCTATTCCATATTTGGCTTAAGGAACTTTATCTGTGCTCATTTCAATCTATGGTTTTATGCAGCACCCCAACTCACCTTTACCCTTAAGCAAGCATAAGTTGGTTTTCTAAATTTGAGACCCTGTTCTGTTCTGTAATTCAGTTCCTGTGTAGCCAAGTTTACATTCCGTGTATTACTGATATCTTATGATGTTTCTTTTTCTGTGTGACTTATTTCAGTTAGAATCATCATACCTGAATCCACTCATTGTGCTGCTAAGGGCCTGATGACATAGATTTCATTGCTGAGTGATATTGCTTTGTAAGTAAATACCACAACTTCTTTATCCATTTTTCACTTTCTGCGATGTTGAACTTGTACTGTAAACGAGGTTCTTGTAAACAGAGGCGTCCCAAACTTTGGGGTGGCTGTGTCTTTTTGATTTTAATTTCCCTAAGCTATAGGACCATAAGTGGAAGTGCCCTAGGCTCTGTTGCTTTGTTTTTTAGATGTTTCAGGAAACACCATACACTTCTCCTGAGTGTCTGTTGGCTATTTACATCCCGCCCGTCAGCATAACAAGGCTCCCAGTTCTCCATGGCCTGTCCTGCCTTTCTGGATTTTACACTTTTTTCAGATGGCCCTTTTGACCGGGGGGAAGTGAGACTTCATTGTAGTGCAGATTTCCTTTGCAAGCTTGCTTGGTTGGCCAAAAAGGGCGTATGCGTTTTTCCCAGAATATATTCAGGAAAAAACACATACGCCCTTTTTGGCCAAGTGCATCATTGTGGACGTTCTGCCTCTTTTCCTATGCTTTCAATGCAATTCCAGTCTACCTCCTGAAATCGGTTTCCTGCAATTCTGCCCCGCTTTCAAGTCCTCTTGGCAGCCTTACTTCAGTATATTTTTGGACGATAGCTGTCATTTATAACTCTGCAGTTTTGTGAATTACAGTGCCCCTGAGCTCCTTTCTTCAACTCGCTTTCTTTTGAGCTGGCCGCAACACCGCAGGATGTCTTCAGGCCCTAATCTGGTTCCGGCAGGGCACGCTGAGCCTTTGGATAATTCCTCTTCCTGGTGGGAAATGAGAGTTAAATTTGCCCGTCCAGACACCTCCAGCTAGTCTCTCATTGGTTCTCGCTATTCCTGTTCATCTTCCGCAGAAATTGCAAACTGGGCCAAACAGGAGGTTAAAGGGACTGACTCTCCAAGTCGGGAGAGTGTTAGTAAAGCGTCTGGAATGTTGCACCCGAGTACCAGGGTACGAAAACTGAGACATATTTGAACACGTCTCCCGATCACATGGTTGATCATACTCTAGGTTCCACATGCATGTTTTAGCTGAAGGAAGAATACCTTAAACCTGGGTAGTTGAAACCCGTGGAATGGGTACCATGCAATATGACTTCTAAGGGTATTTGTTTGCTCACCGAACCTCTCCAATCCTATCACTGCTGCATTTATGCCCCTGTACACATGCTTGATTCTCTTTCGGAGACATAGCAATCCATAGGTTTTAAGATACTTACTAGTCAGGTACATTCTTAGGCTTTTAATATGCGGTGTTGAGTCCATTTCGTTGAGCAAGGAGTAGCTCTTGTCTATTCCATATTTGGCTTAAGGAACTTTATCTGTGCTCATTTCAATCTATGGTTTTATGCAGCACCCCAACTCACCTTTCCCCTTAAGCAAGCATAAGTTGGTTTTCTAAATTTGAGACCCTGTTCTGTTCTGTAATTCAGTTCCTGTGTAGCCAAGTTTACATTCCATGTATTACTGATATCTTATGATGTTTCTTTTTCTGTGTGACTTATTTCAGTTAGAATCATCATACCTCAATCCACTCATTGTGCTGCTAAGGGCCTGATGACATAGATTTCATTGCTGAGTGTTATTGCTTTGTAAGTAAATACCACAACTTCTTTATCCATTTTTCACTTTCTGTGATATTGAACTTGTACGGTAAACGAGGTTCTTGTAAACAGAGGCGTCCCAAACTTTGGGGTGGCTGTGTCTTTTTGATTTTAATTTCCCTAAGCTATAGGACCATAAGTGGAAGTGCCCTAGGCTCTGTTGCTTTGTTTTTTAGATGTTTCAGGAAACACCATACACTTCTCCCGAGTGTCTGTTGGCAATTTACATCCCGCCCATCAGCATAACAAGGCTCCCAGTTCTCCATGGCCTGTCCTGCCTTTCTGGATTTTACACTTTTTTCAGATGGCCCTTTTGACCGGGGGGAAGTGAGACTTCATTGTAGTGCAGATTTCCTTTGCAAGCTTGCTTGGTTGGCCAAAAAGGGCGTATGCGTTTTTTCCTGAATATATTCAGGAAAAAACGCATACGCCCTTTTTGGCCAAGTGCATCATTGTGGACGTTCTGCCTCTTTTCCTATGCTTTCAATGCAATTCCAGTCTACCTCCTGAAATCGGTTTCCTGCAATTCTGCCCCGCTTTCAAGTCCTCTTGGCAGCCTTACTTCAGTATATTTTTGGACGATAGCTGTCATTTATAACTCTGCAGGTTTGTGAATTACAGTGCCCCTGAGCTCCTTTCTTCAACTCGCTTTCTTGTGACCTGGCCGCAACACCGCAGGATGGCTTCAGGCCCTAATCTGGTTCCGGCACGGCACGCTGAGCCTTTGGTTAATTCCTCTTCCTGGTGGGAAATGAGAGTTAAATTTGCCCGTCCAGACACCTCCAGCTAGTCTCTCATTGGTTCTCGCTATTCCTGTTCATCTTCCGCAGAAATTGCAAACTGGGCCAAACAGGAGGTTAAAGGGACTGACTCTCCAAGTCGGGAGGGTGTTAGTAAAGCGTCTGGAATGTTGCACCTGAGTACCAGGGTACGAAAACTGAGACATATTTGAACACGTTTCCCGATCACATGGTTGATCATACTCTAGGTTCCACATGCATGTTTTAGCTGAAGGAAGAATCCCTGAAACCTGGGTAGTTGAAACCCGTGGAATGGGTACCATGCAATATGACTTCAAAGGGTCTTTGTTTGCTCACCGAACCTCTCCAATCCTATCACTGCTGCATTTATGCCCCTGGACACACGCTTGATTCTCTTTCGGAGATATAGCAATCCATAGGTTTTAAGATACTTACTAGTCAGGTACATTCTTAGGCGCTTAATATGGGGTGTTGAGTCCATTTCGTTGAGCAAGGAGTAGCTCTTGTCTATTCCATATTTGGCTTAAGGAACTTTATCTGTGCTCATTTCAATCTCTGGTTTTATGCAGCACCCCAACTCACCTTTACCCTTAAGCAAGCATAAGTTGGTTTTCTAAATATGAGACCCTGTTCTGTTCTGTAATTCAGTTCCTGTGTAGCCAAGTTTACATTCCGTGTATTACTGATATCTTATGATGTTTCTTTTTCTGTGTGACTTATTTCAGTTAGAATCGTCATACCTGAACCCACTCATTGTGCTGCTAAGGGCCTGATGACATAGATTTCATTGCTGAGTGATATTGCTTTGTAACTAAATACCACAAATTCTTTATCCATTTTTCACTTTCTGCGATGTTGAACTTGTACCGTAAACGAGGTTCTTGTAAACAGAGGCGTTCCAAACTTTGGGGTGGCTGTGTCTTTTTGATTTTAATTTCCCTAAGCTATAGGACCATAAGTGGAAGTGCCCTAGGCTCTGTTGCTTTGGTTTTTAGATGTTTCAGGAAACACCATACACTTCTCCTGAGTGTCTGTTGGCTATTTACATCCCGCCCGTCAGCATAACAAGGCTCCCAGTTCTCCATGGCCTGTCCTGCCTTTCTGGATTTTACACTTTTTTCAGATGGCCCTTTTGACCGGGGGGAAGTGAGACTTCATTGTAGTGCAGATTTCCTTTGCAAGCTTGCTTGGTTGGCCAAAAAGGGCGTATGCGTTTTTCCCAGAATATATTCAGGAAAAAACACATACGCCCTTTTTGGCCAAGTGCATCATTGTGGACGTTCTGCCTCTTTTCCTATGCTTTCAATGCAATTCCAGTCTACCTCCTGAAATCGGTTTCCTGCAATTCTGCCCCGCTTTCAAGTCCTCTTGGCAGCCTTACTTCAGTATATTTTTGGACGATAGCTGTCATTTATAACTCTGCAGTTTTGTGAATTACAGTGCCCCTGAGCTCCTTTCTTCAACTCGCTTTCTTTTGAGCTGGCCGCAACACCGCAGGATGTCTTCAGGCCCTAATCTGGTTCCGGCAGGGCACGCTGAGCCTTTGGTTAATTCCTCTTCCTGGTGGGAAATGAGAGTTAAATTTGCCCGTCCAGACACCTCCAGCTAGTCTCTCATTGGTTCTCGCTATTCCTGTTCATCTTCCGCAGAAATTGCAAACTGGGCCAAACAGGAGGTTAAAGGGACTGACTCTCCAAGTCGGGAGAGTGTTAGTAAAGCGTCTGGAATGTTGCACCCGAGTACCAGGGTACGAAAACTGAGACATATTTGAACACGTCTCCCGATCACATGGTTGATCATACTCTAGGTTCCACATGCATGTTTTAGCTGAAGGAAGAATACCTTAAACCTGGGTAGTTGAAACCCGTGGAATGGGTACCATGCAATATGACTTCTAAGGGTATTTGTTTGCTCACCGAACCTCTCCAATCCTATCACTGCTGCGTTTATGCCCCTGTACACATGCTTGATTCTCTTTCGGAGACATAGCAATCCATAGGTTTTAAGATACTTACTAGTCAGGTACATTCTTAGGCGTTTAATATGCGGTGTTGAGTCCATTTCGTTGAGCAAGGAGTAGCTCTTGTCTATTCCATATTTGGCTTAAGGAACTTTATCTGTGCTCATTTCAATCTATGGTTTTATGCAGCACCCCAACTCACCTTTACCCTTAAGCAAGCATAAGTTGGTTTTCTAAATTTGAGACCCTGTTCTGTTCTGTAATTCAGTTCCTGTGTAGCCAAGTTTACATTCCGTGTATTACTGATATCTTATGATGTTTCTTTTTCTGTGTGACTTATTTCAGTTAGAATCATCATACCTGAATCCACTCATTGTGCTGCTAAGGGCCTGATGACATAGATTTCATTGCTGAGTGATATTGCTTTGTAAGTAAATACCACAACTTCTTTATCCATTTTTCACTTTCTGCGATGTTGAACTTGTACTGTAAACGAGGTTCTTGTAAACAGAGGCGTCCCAAACTTTGGGGTGGCTGTGTCTTTTTGATTTTAATTTCCCTAAGCTATAGGACCATAAGTGGAAGTGCCCTAGGCTCTGTTGCTTTGTTTTTTAGATGTTTCAGGAAACACCATACACTTCTCCTGAGTGTCTGTTGGCTATTTACATCCCGCCCGTCAGCATAACAAGGCTCCCAGTTCTCCATGGCCTGTCCTGCCTTTCTGGATTTTACACTTTTTTCAGATGGCCCTTTTGACCGGGGGGAAGTGAGACTTCATTGTAGTGCAGATTTCCTTTGCAAGCTTGCTTGGTTGGCCAAAAAGGGCGTATGCGTTTTTCCCAGAATATATTCAGGAAAAAACACATACGCCCTTTTTGGCCAAGTGCATCATTGTGGACGTTCTGCCTCTTTTCCTATGCTTTCAATGCAATTCCAGTCTACCTCCTGAAATCGGTTTCCTGCAATTCTGCCCCGCTTTCAAGTCCTCTTGGCAGCCTTACTTCAGTATATTTTTGGACGATAGCTGTCATTTATAACTCTGCAGTTTTGTGAATTACAGTGCCCCTGAGCTCCTTTCTTCAACTCGCTTTCTTTTGAGCTGGCCGCAACACCGCAGGATGTCTTCAGGCCCTAATCTGGTTCCGGCAGGGCACGCTGAGCCTTTGGTTAATTCCTCTTCCTGGTGGGAAATGAGAGTTAAATTTGCCCGTCCAGACACCTCCAGCTAGTCTCTCATTGGTTCTCGCTATTCCTGTTCATCTTCCGCAGAAATTGCAAACTGGGCCAAACAGGAGGTTAAAGGGACTGACTCTCCAAGTCGGGAGAGTGTTAGTAAAGCGTCTGGAATGTTGCACCCGAGTACCAGGGTACGAAAACTGAGACATATTTGAACACGTCTCCCGATCACATGGTTGATCATACTCTAGGTTCCACATGCATGTTTTAGCTGAAGGAAGAATACCTTAAACCTGGGTAGTTGAAACCCGTGGAATGGGTACCATGCAATATGACTTCTAAGGGTATTTGTTTGCTCACCGAACCTCTCCAATCCTATCACTGCTGCGTTTATGCCCCTGTACACATGCTTGATTCTCTTTCGGAGACATAGCAATCCATAGGTTTTAAGATACTTACTAGTCAGGTACATTCTTAGGCTTTTAATATGCGGTGTTGAGTCCATTTCGTTGAGCAAGGAGTAGCTCTTGTCTATTCCATATTTGGCTTAAGGAACTTTATCTGTGCTCATTTCAATCTATGGTTTTATGCAGCACCCCAACTCACCTTTCCCCTTAAGCAAGCATAAGTTGGTTTTCTAAATTTGAGACCCTGTTCTGTTCTGTAATTCAGTTCCTGTGGAGCCAAGTTTACATTCCGTGTATTACTGATATCTTATGATGTTTCTTTTTCTGTGTGACTTATTTCAGTTAGAATCATCCTACCTCAATCCACTCATTGTGCTGCTAAGGGCCTGATGACATAGATTTCATTGCTGAGTGTTATTGCTTTGTAAGTAAATACCACAACTTCTTTATCCATTTTTCACTTTCT
>NW_027136237.1:0-61780 GCF_039906515.1 Pseudorca crassidens | reverse complement strand
AATGCACTTCATATATCAGCACACACACACACACACACATATATGACTCACTGACTCCTTGCACAGCCTGTACTGGCACACACACAAGTCTTACTGTGACTCAATGCAGAGTCTCCATCAGCATACAAACACATGGCTCACTGTGACACAATGTAATGCCTATGCCAGCACACACACACAGAGACGCATGCATGGCTCTCTCTGATACAATGCACGTACTATACCATCACAAACACACACACACACACACGCACAGTCACTGTGACACAATGCACAGCCTATACCACAACACCCATACAAAGACACATATGCACGGCTCATTGTGACTCTATGAACACCCTATACTATCACATACACACATTCACACATGGCTCATTGTGAATCAGTGCACAGTCTGTAGTTCCAGGTATACACACACAGACACACACCTCAGTGACTCAATGCAAAGCCCATACCATCACACACACACACACATACACACACAGCTCACTGTGAATCAGTGTACAGTCTTCAGCTCCATGTACATACACACACAACACACCTTAGTGAATCAATGCAGAGACCATACCAGCATACACACACACATACACACACCTGAGACTCAATGCTCTGCCTATTCCAGCACACACACACACGGCTCACTGTGGTTCAATACCAGCCTGTACCTGCACACACACACACACTCACACACACCGCCGTGTGACTCAATGCAGTTTATACCACCACACAGACACACAAACACACACAAACACCTCTCTGTGACTCAATGCCAAGCCCATACAAGTAAACAGACACACACAACAATGGCTCACTGAGACTCAATGAATAGCGTATAGTAGCACATACAAACACAGGGCTCAATGTGAGTCAATGCATAGCCTATACCCGCACACACACACACAGAAACACACCTTAATATGGCTCAGTGTACAGCCTATATCAGTACACACACACACATCTTTCTGTGACTCATGCAGACTCTACAGCACCAAATACACAAACACTAACACAGGGCTGGGATTCAATGCACAGTCCATACCAGCAAAGGCACACACACCACACCACACTGTGACTCAATGTTCAGATTATACCAGCACACACACACGGCTCACTCTGTCCTAGTGCACAGAATATAACATCACACACACACCCCACACTGTGACTCAATGCACAGCCTGTACCTACACATACACACACACACAGCTCACTGTGACAAAATATGCAGCCTATACCAGCACACACACACACACCCTCAATGTTACACAATGGTCAGCCTATATCAGAACATGCAGACACACACACACAGCACTCTGACTCACTGCACATCCTATACCAGTGCACTCACACACACACACACATGGCTGACTGTGAATCAATGCACACTCTGTACCAGGACACACACACACACACACACACACATGGCTCCCTGTGACTTAGTGCACAGGATATGCTAGCAGACATACACACACAGAGAAGCACATACGGCAAAATGTGAGTCAATCCACAGCCCATACCTCCACACACGCACACATACTGACACTCAAAAACACAGCTCAGTGTGATTCAATGCAAATCCTAAACTAGAAAGTGCACACACACAGACACAAACCTCCCTATGAATCAGTGCATAGCATATAACATCACACACATACACCTCACTGTGACTCAATGTGCTGCCTCTACCTGCACACACACACACACAAAACTCAATATGACTCAATGAGCAGGCTGTACCAGCACACATATACACACATGTGCACACAGACCTCAGTGTGCCTCAATTGTCAGCCTATACCAGAACACACAGACACACACACCTCCCACTCTGACTCAATGCACAACCTATACCAGCGTGCACACACACTCACATGGCACAGTGAATCAAGGCACAATTTTACCAGCACATGCACACACACCTCAGAGTGATTCAAAGCTCAGCCTATACCAGCAAACACACACACACAAACACAGACATGCACAGATGCAGGCCTCACTGTGACTCAATGCACAGCCTATACCAGTACACACACACACACACCAACACGCACTCACACATGGCTCACTCGTACTCAATAAATCGCCTATACCAGCACACACACACACAGCGCACTGTGACTCAATGCAGTCTGTATCACCCACACTCACACACACACCCATGAGTCAATAAAGCCCATACCAGCACAATAAAGCCCATACCAGCACACAAACTCACATGCACACACACACACGAGACTGTGACTCAAAACGCTTCCTGTACCAGCACACACACACACAAACACCTCACTGTGACTCAATGCACAGCCTATACGAGCACACACATACACACACAGTTCACAGTGACTCAATACAGAGTCTATACCAGCGCACACACAGACACACAGCCCACTCTGTCTCAACTGTCATCTAGTGCCAGCACACACACACACACAAACACACAAACACACACAGCCGTTCAGGTCAAAGTGGATAAAACCACAGTCCACACCATCACAGCACACACACACCGCACTACTCACTGTGACTCAATGCACAGTCTACACCAGCAAATACACACACACATACACAAACAACTCCCACACATTCAACTGTGACTCAGTGCTCTGACTATACCAGCTCCCCACACACACATGGTTCACTGTGACTCAGTGCACAGCAAATAACTGTACACACACACCCCTACACACACATATTGCTCAGTTTGACCTAACGAACAGTCTGTAACACCACATACACACATGCACACCTCAGTGACTCAATGTTCAGCCTGTACCATCACACACACACACGCATACACAAATACACGTACACACACTAATACGGCTCGCTGTGATTCAATGCACAGCCTATAACATCACACAGAGACACCCATCACTGTGACTCGAACTGCAGCTTGTACCTGCACATACACACACAAAGACCCACCTTCTGTGACTCAATTCACAGCCTACTGCAGCATACACACAGAAAAACAACCATCACTGTGATTCAATGCACCGCCTATACCACCATACACACAGAGCTCACTGTGAATCAATGCACAGCCTATAGAAGAACACACAAACACTCACTCACACATACCTGACTGTGACTCAGTGAACCACCTATAGCAGCACACACACACACACACAAACATACACTGCTCATTGGACTCAATGCACTGCCTAAACCAGCACACACACACACAAACACACACACACATATGACTCACTGACTCAATGCACAGCCTGTACTGGCACACACACAAGGCTTACTGTGACTCAATGCAGAGTCTACACCAGCATACAAACACATGGCTCACTGTGACTCAATGTAATGCCTATGCCAGCACACACACACAGAGACACATGCATGGCTCTCTCTGATTCAATGCACGTACTATACCATCACAAACACACACACACGCACAGTCACTGTGACACAACGCAGACCCTATACCACAACACCCATGCAAAGACACATATGCACGGCTCTTTGTGACTCTATGCACACCCTATACTATCACATACACACATTCACACATGGCTCATTGTGAATCAGTGCACAGTCTGTAGTTCCACGTATACACACACAGACACACACCTCAGTGACTCAATGCAAAGCCCATACCATCACACACACACACACATACACACACAGCTCACTGTGAATCAGTGTACAGTCTTCAGCTCCATGTACATACACACACAACACACCTTAGTGAATCAATGCAGAGACCATACCAGCATACACACACACATACACACACCTGAGACTCAATGCTCTGCCTATTCCAGCACACACACACACACAGGCACACACACGGCTCACTGTCATTCAATACCAGCCTGTACCTGCACACACACACACTCTCACACACACTGCCGTGTGACTCAATGCAGATGATACCACCACACAGACACACAGACACACACACACACCTGTCTGAGACTCAATGCCAAGCCCATACAAGTAAACAGACACACAAAACAAAGGCTCACTGAGACTCAATGAACAGTGTATACTAGCACATACAAACACATGGCTCAATGTGAGTCAATGCATAGCCTATACCCGCACACACACACACAGAAACACACCTTAACATGTCTCAGTGTACAGACTATAGCAGTACACACACACAAAAACACACACCGTTCAGTGATTCAATGCAAATCCCATATCAGCATACACATACACATACACTCACCTAGGTGTGACTCAATTCTCAGCATATAGCAGCACACACACACACCTTACTGTGACTCATGCAGACTCTACAGCACCAAATACACAACACTAACACAGGGCTGTGATTCAATGCGCAGCCTATAACACCACACAGAGACACCCATCACTGTGACTCAAACCGCAGCCTGTACATGCACATACACACACAAAGACACACTTTCTGTGACTCAATACACAGCCTACTGCAGCACACACACACACACAAACACAACCATCACTGTGACTCAATGCACCTCCTGTACCAGCTTACACACATGCCTCACTTTGAATCAATGCACAGCCTATACAAGAACACACAAACACTCACACATACCTGACTGTGACTCAGTGAACCACCTATAGCAGCACCCACAAACACACACAAACATACATGATTCACTTGGACTCAATGCACTTCATATATCAGCACACACACACACACACACATATATGACTCACTGACTCCTTGCACAGCCTGTACTGGCACACACACAAGTCTTACTGTGACTCAATGCAGAGTCTCCATCAGCATACAAACACATGGCTCACTGTGACACAATGTAATGCCTATGCCAGCACACACACACAGAGACGCATGCATGGCTCTCTCTGATACAATGCACGTACTATACCATCACAAACACACACACACACACACGCACAGTCACTGTGACACAATGCACAGCCTATACCACAACACCCATACAAAGACACATATGCACGGCTCATTGTGACTCTATGAACACCCTATACTATCACATACACACATTCACACATGGCTCATTGTGAATCAGTGCACAGTCTGTAGTTCCAGGTATACACACACAGACACACACCTCAGTGACTCAATGCAAAGCCCATACCATCACACACACACACACATACACACACAGCTCACTGTGAATCAGTGTACAGTCTTCAGCTCCATGTACATACACACACAACACACCTTAGTGAATCAATGCAGAGACCATACCAGCATACACACACACATACACACACCTGAGACTCAATGCTCTGCCTATTCCAGCACACACACACACGGCTCACTGTGGTTCAATACCAGCCTGTACCTGCACACACTCACACTCTCACACACACCGCCGTGTGACTCAATGCAGTTTATACCACCACACAGACACACAAACACACACAAACACCTCTCTGTGACTCAATGCCAAGCCCATACAAGTAAACAGACACACACAACAATGGCTCACTGAGACTCAATGAATAGCGTATAGTAGCACATACAAACACATGGCTCAATGTGAGTCAATGCATAGCCTATACCCGCACACACACACACAGAAACACACCTTAATATGGCTCAGTGTACAGCCTATAGCAGTACACACACACACATCTTACTGTGACTCATGCAGACTCTACAGCACCAAATACACAAACACTAACACAGGGCTGGGATTCAATGCACAGTCCATACCAGCAAAGGCACACACACCACACCACACTGTGACTCAATGTTCAGATTATACCAGCACACACACACGGCTCACTCTGTCCTAGTGCACAGAATATAACATCACACACACACCCCACACTGTGACTCAATGCACAGCCTGTACCTACACATACACACACACACAGCTCACTGTGACAAAATATGCAGCCTATACCAGCACACACACACACACACCCTCAATGTTACACAATGGTCAGCCTATATCAGAACATGCAGACACACACACACAGCACTCTGACTCACTGCACATCCTATACCAGTGCACTCACACACACACACACATGGCTGACTGTGAATCAATGCACACTCTGTACCAGGACACACACACACACACACACGGCTCCCTGTGACTTAGTGCACAGGATATGCTAGCAGACATACACACACAGAGAAGCACATACGGCAAAATGTGAGTCAATCCACAGCCCATACCTCCACACACGCACACATACTGACACTCAAAAACACAGCTCAGTGTGATTCAATGCAAATCCTAAACTAGAAAGTGCACACACACAGACACAAACCTCCCTATGAATCAGTGCATAGCATATAACATCACACACATACACCTCACTGTGACTCAATGTGCTGCCTCTACCTGCACACACACACACACAAAACTCAATATGACTCAATGAGCAGGCTGTACCAGCACACATATACACACATGTGCACACAGACCTCAGTGTGCCTCAATTGTCAGCCTATACCAGAACACACAGACACACACACCTCCCACTCTGACTCAATGCACAACCTATACCAGCGTGCACACACACTCACATGGCACAGTGAATCAAGGCACAATTTTACCAGCACATGCACACACACCTCAGAGTGATTCAAAGCTCAGCCTATACCAGCAAACACACACACACAAACACAGACATGCACAGATGCAGGCCTCACTGTGACTCAATGCACAGCCTATACCAGTACACACACACACACACCAACACGCACTCACACATGGCTCACTGGTACTCAATAAATCGCCTATACCAGCACACACACACACAGCGCACTGTGACTCAATGCAGTCTGTATCACCCACACTCACACACACACCCATGAGTCAATAAAGCCCATACCAGCACAATAAAGCCCATACCAGCACACAAACTCACATGCACACACACACACATGAGACTGTGACTCAAAACGCTTCCTGTACCAGCACACACACACACAAACACCTCACTGTGACTCAATGCACAGCCTATACGAGCACACACATACACACACAGCTCACAGTGACTCAATACAGAGTCTATACCAGCGCACACACAGACACACAGCCCACTCTGTCTCAACTGTCATCTAGTGCCAGCACACACACACACACAAACACACAAACACACACAGCCGTTCAGGTCAAAGTGGATAAAACCACAGTCCACAGCATCACAGCACACACACACCGCACTACTCACTGTGACTCAATGCACAGTCTACACCAGCAAATACACACACACATACACAAACAACTCCCACACATTCAACTGTGACTCAGTGCTCTGACTATACCAGCTCCCCACACACACATGGTTCACTGTGACTCAGTGCACAGCAAATAACTGTACACACACACCCCTACACACACATATTGCTCAGTTTGACCTAACGAACAGTCTGTAACACCACATACACACATGCACACCTCAGTGACTCAATGTTCAGCCTGTACCATCACACACACACACGCATACACAAATACACGTACACACACTAATACGGCTCGCTGTGATTCAATGCACAGCCTATAACATCACACAGAGACACCCATCACTGTGACTCGAACTGCAGCTTGTACCTGCACATACACACACAAAGACCCACCTTCTGTGACTCAATTCACAGCCTACTGCAGCGTACACACAGAAAAACAACCATCACTGTGATTCAATGCACCGCCTATACCACCATACACACAGAGCTCACTGTGAATCAATGCACAGCCTATAGAAGAACACACAAACACTCACTCACACATACCTGACTGTGACTCAGTGAACCACCTATAGCAGCACACACACACACACACAAACATACACTGCTCATTGGACTCAATGCACTGCCTAAACCAGCACACACACACACAAACACACACACACATATGACTCACTGACTCAATGCACAGCCTGTACTGGCACACACACAAGGCTTACTGTGACTCAATGCAGAGTCTACACCAGCATACAAACACATGGCTCACTGTGACTCAATGTAATGCCTATGCCAGCACACACACACAGAGACACATGCATGGCTCTCTCTGATTCAATGCACGTACTATACCATCACAAACACACACACACGCACAGTCACTGTGACACAACGCAGACCCTATACCACAACACCCATGCAAAGACACATATGCACGGCTCTTTGTGACTCTATGCACACCCTATACTATCACATACACACATTCACACATGGCTCATTGTGAATCAGTGCACAGTCTGTAGTTCCACGTATACACACACAGACACACACCTCAGTGACTCAATGCAAAGCCCATACCATCACACACACACACACATACACACACAGCTCACTGTGAATCAGTGTACAGTCTTCAGCTCCATGTACATACACACACAACACACCTTAGTGAATCAATGCAGAGACCATACCAGCATACACACACACATACACACACCTGAGACTCAATGCTCTGCCTATTCCAGCACACACACACACACAGGCACACACACGGCTCACTGTCATTCAATACCAGCCTGTACCTGCACACACACACACTCTCACACACACTGCCGTGTGACTCAATGCAGATGATACCACCACACAGACACACAGACACACACACACACCTGTCTGAGACTCAATGCCAAGCCCATACAAGTAAACAGACACACAAAACAAAGGCTCACTGAGACTCAATGAACAGTGTATACTAGCACATACAAACACATGGCTCAATGTGAGTCAATGCATAGCCTATACCCGCACACACACACACAGAAACACACCTTAACATGTCTCAGTGTACAGACTATAGCAGTACACACACACAAAAACACACACCGTTCAGTGATTCAATGCAAATCCCATATCAGCATACACATACACATACACTCACCTAGGTGTGACTCAATTCTCAGCATATAGCAGCACACACACACACCTTACTGTGACTCATGCAGACTCTACAGCACCAAATACACAACACTAACACAGGGCTGTGATTCAATGCACAGCCTATAACACCACACAGAGACACCCATCACTGTGACTCAAACCGCAGCCTGTACATGCACATACACACACAAAGACACACTTTCTGTGACTCAATACACAGCCTACTGCAGCACACACACACACACAAACACAACCATCACTGTGACTCAATGCACCTCCTGTACCAGCTTACACACATGCCTCACTTTGAATCAATGCACAGCCTATACAAGAACACACAAACACTCACACATACCTGACTGTGACTCAGTGAACCACCTATAGCAGCACCCACAAACACACACAAACATACATGATTCACTTGGACTCAATGCACTTCATATATCAGCACACACACACACACACACATATATGACTCACTGACTCCTTGCACAGCCTGTACTGGCACACACACAAGTCTTACTGTGACTCAATGCAGAGTCTCCATCAGCATAAAAACACATGGCTCACTGTGACACAATGTAATGCCTATGCCAGCACACACACACAGAGACGCATGCATGGCTCTCTCTGATACAATGCACGTACTATACCATCACAAACACACACACACACACACGCACAGTCACTGTGACACAATGCACAGCCTATACCACAACACCCATACAAAGACACATATGCACGGCTCATTGTGACTCTATGAACACCCTATACTATCACATACACACATTCACACATGGCTCATTGTGAATCAGTGCACAGTCTGTAGTTCCAGGTATACACACACAGACACACACCTCAGTGACTCAATGCAAAGCCCATACCATCACACACACACACACATACACACACAGCTCACTGTGAATCAGTGTACAGTCTTCAGCTCCATGTACATACACACACAACACACCTTAGTGAATCAATGCAGAGACCATACCAGCATACACACACACATACACACACCTGAGACTCAATGCTCTGCCTATTCCAGCACACACACACACGGCTCACTGTGGTTCAATACCAGCCTGTACCTGCACACACACACACTCTCACACACACCGCCGTGTGACTCAATGCAGTTTATACCACCACACAGACACACAAACACACACAAACACCTCTCTGTGACTCAATGCCAAGCCCATACAAGTAAACAGACACACACAACAATGGCTCACTGAGACTCAATGAATAGCGTATAGTAGCACATACAAACACATGGCTCAATGTGAGTCAATGCATAGCCTATACCCGCACACACACACACAGAAACACACCTTAATATGGCTCAGTGTACAGCCTATAGCAGTACACACACACACATCTTACTGTGACTCATGCAGACTCTACAGCACCAAATACACAAACACTAACACAGGGCTGGGATTCAATGCACAGTCCATACCAGCAAAGGCACACACACCACACCACACTGTGACTCAATGTTCAGATTATACCAGCACACACACACGGCTCACTCTGTCCTAGTGCACAGAATATAACATCACACACACACCCCACACTGTGACTCAATGCACAGCCTGTACCTACACATACACACACACACAGCTCACTGTGACAAAATATGCAGCCTATACCAGCACACACACACACACCCCCTCAATGTTACACAATGGTCAGCCTATATCAGAACATGCAGACACACACACACAGCACTCTGACTCACTGCACATCCTATACCAGTGCACTCACACACACACACACATGGCTGACTGTGAATCAATGCACACTCTGTACCAGGACACACACACACACACACACACATGGCTCCCTGTGACTTAGTGCACAGGATATGCTAGCAGACATACACACACAGAGAAGCACATACGGCAAAATGTGAGTCAATCCACAGCCCATACCTCCACACACGCACACATACTGACACTCAAAAACACAGCTCAGTGTGATTCAATGCAAATCCTAAACTAGAAAGTGCACACACACAGACACAAACCTCCCTATGAATCAGTGCATAGCATATAACATCACACACATACACCTCACTGTGACTCAATGTGCTGCCTCTACCTGCACACACACACACACAAAACTCAATATGACTCAATGAGCAGGCTGTACCAGCACACATATACACACATGTGCACACAGACCTCAGTGTGCCTCAATTGTCAGCCTATACCAGAACACACAGACACACACACCTCCCACTCTGACTCAATGCACAACCTATACCAGCGTGCACACACACTCACATGGCACAGTGAATCAAGGCACAATTTTACCAGCACATGCACACACACCTCAGAGTGATTCAAAGCTCAGCCTATACCAGCAAACACACACACACAAACACAGACATGCACAGATGCAGGCCTCACTGTGACTCAATGCACAGCCTATACCAGTACACACACACACACACCAACACGCACTCACACATGGCTCACTGGTACTCAGTAAATCGCCTATACCAGCACACACACACACAGCGCACTGTGACTCAATGCAGTCTGTATCACCCACACTCACACACACACCCATGAGTCAATAAAGCCCATACCAGCACAATAAAGCCCATACCAGCACACAAACTCACATGCACACACACACACATGAGACTGTGACTCAAAACCCTTCCTGTACCAGCACACACACACACAAACACCTCACTGTGACTCAATGCACAGCCTATACGAGCACACACATACACACACAGCTCACAGTGACTCAATACAGAGTCTATACCAGCGCACACACAGACACACAGCCCACTCTGTCTCAACTGTCATCTAGTGCCAGCACACACACACACACAAACACACAAACACACACAGCCGTTCAGGTCAAAGTGGATAAAACCACAGTCCACAGCATCACAGCACACACACACCGCACTACTCACTGTGACTCAATGCACAGTCTACACCAGCAAATACACACACACATACACAAACAACTCCCACACATTCAACTGTGACTCAGTGCTCTGACTATACCAGCTCCCCACACACACATGGTTCACTGTGACTCAGTGCACAGCAAATAACTGTACACACACACCCCTACACACACATATTGCTCAGTTTGACCTAACGAACAGTCTGTAACACCACATACACACATGCACACCTCAGTGACTCAATGTTCAGCCTGTACCATCACACACACACACGCATACACAAATACACGTACACACACTAATACGGCTCGCTGTGATTCAATGCACAGCCTATAACATCACACAGAGACACCCATCACTGTGACTCGAACTGCAGCTTGTACCTGCACATACACACACAAAGACCCACCTTCTGTGACTCAATTCACAGCCTACTGCAGCATACACACAGAAAAACAACCATCACTGTGATTCAATGCACCGCCTATACCACCATACACACAGAGCTCACTGTGAATCAATGCACAGCCTATAGAAGAACACACAAACACTCACTCACACATACCTGACTGTGACTCAGTGAACCACCTATAGCAGCACACACACACACACACAAACATACACTGCTCATTGGACTCAATGCACTGCCTAAACCAGCACACACACACACAAACACACACACACATATGACTCACTGACTCAATGCACAGCCTGTACTGGCACACACACAAGGCTTACTGTGACTCAATGCAGAGTCTACACCAGCATACAAACACATGGCTCACTGTGACTCAATGTAATGCCTATGCCAGCACACACACACAGAGACACATGCATGGCTCTCTCTGATTCAATGCACGTACTATACCATCACAAACACACACACACGCACAGTCACTGTGACACAACGCAGACCCTATACCACAACACCCATGCAAAGACACATATGCACGGCTCTTTGTGACTCTATGCACACCCTATACTATCACATACACACATTCACACATGGCTCATTGTGAATCAGTGCACAGTCTGTAGTTCCACGTATACACACACAGACACACACCTCAGTGACTCAATGCAAAGCCCATACCATCACACACACACACACATACACACACAGCTCACTGTGAATCAGTGTACAGTCTTCAGCTCCATGTACATACACACACAACACACCTTAGTGAATCAATGCAGAGACCATACCAGCATACACACACACATACACACTCCTGAGACTCAATGCTCTGCCTATTCCAGCACACACACACACACAGGCACACACACGGCTCACTGTCATTCAATACCAGCCTGTACCTGCACACACACACACTCTCACACACACTGCCGTGTGACTCAATGCAGATGATACCACCACACAGACACACAGACACACACACACACCTGTCTGAGACTCAATGCCAAGCCCATACAAGTAAACAGACACACAAAACAAAGGCTCACTGAGACTCAATGAACAGTGTATACTAGCACATACAAACACATGGCTCAATGTGAGTCAATGCATAGCCTATACCCGCACACACACACACAGAAACACACCTTAACATGTCTCAGTGTACAGACTATAGCAGTACACACACACAAAAACACACACCGTTCAGTGATTCAATGCAAATCCCATATCAGCATACACATACACATACACTCACCTAGGTGTGACTCAATTCTCAGCATATAGCAGCACACACACACACCTTACTGTGACTCATGCAGACTCTACAGCACCAAATACACAACACTAACACAGGGCTGTGATTCAATGCACAGCCTATAACACCACACAGAGACACCCATCACTGTGACTCAAACCGCAGCCTGTACATGCACATACACACACAAAGACACACTTTCTGTGACTCAATACACAGCCTACTGCAGCACACACACACACACAAACACAACCATCACTGTGACTCAATGCACCTCCTGTACCAGCTTACACACATGCCTCACTTTGAATCAATGCACAGCCTATACAAGAACACACAAACACTCACACATACCTGACTGTGACTCAGTGAACCACCTATAGCAGCACCCACAAACACACACAAACATACATGATTCACTTGGACTCAATGCACTTCATATATCAGCACACACACACACACACATATATGACTCACTGACTCCTTGCACAGCCTGTACTGGCACACACACAAGTCTTACTGTGACTCAATGCAGAGTCTCCATCAGCATACAAACACATGGCTCACTGTGACACAATGTAATGCCTATGCCAGCACACACACACAGAGACGCATGCATGGCTCTCTCTGATACAATGCACGTACTATACCATCACAAACACACACACACACACACGCACAGTCACTGTGACACAATGCACAGCCTATACCACAACACCCATACAAAGACACATATGCACGGCTCTTTGTGACTCTATGAACACCCTATACTATCACATACACACATTCACACATGGCTCATTGTGAATCAGTGCACAGTCTGTAGTTCCAGGTATACACACACAGACACACACCTCAGTGACTCAATGCAAAGCCCATACCATCACACACACACACACATACACACACAGCTCACTGTGAATCAGTGTACAGTCTTCAGCTCCATGTACATACACACACAACACACCTTAGTGAATCAATGCAGAGACCATACCAGCATACACACACACATACACACACCTGAGACTCAATGCTCTGCCTATTCCAGCACACACACACACGGCTCACTGTGGTTCAATACCAGCCTGTACCTGCACACACACACACTCTCACACACACCGCCGTGTGACTCAATGCAGTTTATACCACCACACAGACACACAAACACACACAAACACCTCTCTGTGACTCAATGCCAAGCCCATACAAGTAAACAGACACACACAACAATGGCTCACTGAGACTCAATGAATAGCGTATAGTAGCACATACAAACACATGGCTCAATGTGAGTCAATGCATAGCCTATACCCGCACACACACACACAGAAACACACCTTAATATGGCTCAGTGTACAGCCTATAGCAGTACACACACATACATCTTACTGTGACTCATGCAGACTCTACAGCACCAAATACACAAACACTAACACAGGGCTGGGATTCAATGCACAGTCCATACCAGCAAAGGCACACACACCACACCACACTGTGACTCAATGTTCAGATTATACCAGCACACACACACGGCTCACTCTGTCCTAGTGCACAGAATATAACATCACACACACACCCCACACTGTGACTCAATGCACAGCCTGTACCTACACATACACACACACACAGCTCACTGTGACAAAATATGCAGCCTATACCAGCACACACACACACACACCCTCAATGTTACACAATGGTCAGCCTATATCAGAACATGCAGACACACACACACAGCACTCTGACTCACTGCACATCCTATACCAGTGCACTCACACACACACACACATGGCTGACTGTGAATCAATGCACATTCTGTACCAGGACACACACACACACACACACATGGCTCCCTGTGACTTAGTGCACAGGATATGCTAGCAGACATACACACACAGAGAAGCACATACGGCAAAATGTGAGTCAATCCACAGCCCATACCTCCACACACGCACACATACTGACACTCAAAAACACAGCTCAGTGTGATTCAATGCAAATCCTAAACTAGAAAGTGCACACACACAGACACAAACCTCCCTATGAATCAGTGCATAGCATATAACATCACACACATACACCTCACTGTGACTCAATGTGCTGCCTCTACCTGCACACACACACACACAAAACTCAATATGACTCAATGAGCAGGCTGTACCAGCACACATATACACACATGTGCACACAGACCTCAGTGTGCCTCAATTGTCAGCCTATACCAGAACACACAGACACACACACCTCCCACTCTGACTCAATGCACAACCTATACCAGCGTGCACACACACTCACATGGCACAGTGAATCAAGGCACAATTTTACCAGCACATGCACACACACCTCAGAGTGATTCAAAGCTCAGCCTATACCAGCAAACACACACACACAAACACAGACATGCACAGATGCAGGCCTCACTGTGACTCAATGCACAGCCTATACCAGTACACACACACACACACCAACACGCACTCACACATGGCTCACTCGTACTCAATAAATCGCCTATACCAGCACACACACACACAGCGCACTGTGACTCAATGCAGTCTGTATCACCCACACTCACACACACACCCATGAGTCAATAAAGCCCATACCAGCACAATAAAGCCCATACCAGCACACAAACTCACATGCACACACACACACACGAGACTGTGACTCAAAACGCTTCCTGTACCAGCACACACACACACAGACACCTCACTGTGACTCAATGCAGCCTATACGAGCACACACATACACACACAGCTCACAGTGACTCAATACAGAGTCTATACCAGCGCACACACAGACACACAGCCCACTCTGTCTCAATTGTCATCTAGTGCCAGCACACACACACACACACAAACACACAAACACACACAGCCGTTCAGGTCAAAGTGGATAAAACCACAGTCCACACCATCACAGCACACACACACCGCACTACTCACTGTGACTCAATGCACAGTCTACACCAGCAAATACACACACACATACACAAACAACTCCCACACATTCAACTGTGACTCAGTGCTCTGACTATACCAGCTCCCCACACACACATGGTTCACTGTGACTCAGTGCACAGCAAATAACTGTACACACACACCCCTACACACACATATTGCTCAGTTTGACCTAACGAACAGTCTGTAACACCACATACACACATGCACACCTCAGTGACTCAATGTTCAGCCTGTACCATCACACACACACACGCATACACAAATACACGTACACACACTAATACGGCTCGCTGTGATTCAATGCACAGCCTATAACATCACACAGAGACACCCATCACTGTGACTCGAACTGCAGCTTGTACCTGCACATACGCACACAAAGACCCACCTTCTGTGACTCAATTCACAGCCTACTGCAGCATACACACAGAAAAACAACCATCACTGTGATTCAATGCACCGCCTATACCACCATACACACAGAGCTCACTGTGAATCAATGCACAGCCTATAGAAGAACACACAAACACTCACTCACACATACCTGACTGTGACTCAGTGAACCACCTATAGCAGCACACACACACACACACAAACATACACTGCTCATTGGACTCAATGCACTGCCTAAACCAGCACACACACACACAAACACACACACACATATGACTCACTGACTCAATGCACAGCCTGTACTGGCACACACACAAGGCTTACTGTGACTCAATGCAGAGTCTACACCAGCATACAAACACATGGCTCACTGTGACTCAATGTAATGCCTATGCCAGCACACACACACAGAGACACATGCATGGCTCTCTCTGATTCAATGCACGTACTATACCATCACAAACACACACACACGCACAGTCACTGTGACACAACGCAGACCCTATACCACAACACCCATGCAAAGACACATATGCACGGCTCTTTGTGACTCTATGCACACCCTATACTATCACATACACACATTCACACATGGCTCATTGTGAATCAGTGCACAGTCTGTAGTTCCAGGTATACACACACAGACACACACCTCAGTGACTCAATGCAAAGCCCATACCATCACACACACACACACATACACACACAGCTCACTGTGAATCAGTGTACAGTCTTCAGCTCCATGTACATACACACACAACACACCTTAGTGAATCAATGCAGAGACCATACCAGCATACACACACACATACACACACCTGAGACTCAATGCTCTGCCTATTCCAGCACACACACACACACAGGCACACACACGGCTCACTGTCATTCAATACCAGCCTGTACCTGCACACACACACACTCTCACACACACTGCCGTGTGACTCAATGCAGATGATACCACCACACAGACACACAGACACACACACACACCTGTCTGAGACTCAATGCCAAGCCCATACAAGTAAACAGACACACAAAACAAAGGCTCACTGAGACTCAATGAACAGTGTATACTAGCACATACAAACACATGGCTCAATGTGAGTCAATGCATAGCCTATACCCGCACACACACACACAGAAACACACCTTAACATGTCTCAGTGTACAGACTATAGCAGTACACACACACAAAAACACACACCGTTCAGTGATTCAATGCAAATCCCATATCAGCATACACATACACATACACTCACCTAGGTGTGACTCAATTCTCAGCATATAGCAGCACACACACACACCTTACTGTGACTCATGCAGACTCTACAGCACCAAATACACAACACTAACACAGGGCTGTGATTCAATGCGCAGCCTATAACACCACACAGAGACACCCATCACTGTGACTCAAACCGCAGCCTGTACATGCACATACACACACAAAGACACACTTTCTGTGACTCAATACACAGCCTACTGCAGCACACACACACACACAAACACAACCATCACTGTGACTCAATGCACCTCCTGTACCAGCTTACACACATGCCTCACTTTGAATCAATGCACAGCCTATACAAGAACACACAAACACTCACACATACCTGACTGTGACTCAGTGAACCACCTATAGCAGCACCCACAAACACACACAAACATACATGATTCACTTGGACTCAATGCACTTCATATATCAGCACACACACACACACACACATATATGACTCACTGACTCCTTGCACAGCCTGTACTGGCACACACACAAGTCTTACTGTGACTCAATGCAGAGTCTCCATCAGCATACAAACACATGGCTCACTGTGACACAATGTAATGCCTATGCCAGCACACACACACAGAGACGCATGCATGGCTCTCTCTGATACAATGCACGTACTATACCATCACAAACACACACACACACACACGCACAGTCACTGTGACACAATGCACAGCCTATACCACAACACCCATACAAAGACACATATGCACGGCTCATTGTGACTCTATGAACACCCTATACTATCACATACACACATTCACACATGGCTCATTGTGAATCAGTGCACAGTCTGTAGTTCCAGGTATACACACACAGACACACACCTCAGTGACTCAATGCAAAGCCCATACCATCACACACACACACACATACACACACAGCTCACTGTGAATCAGTGTACAGTCTTCAGCTCCATGTACATACACACACAACACACCTTAGTGAATCAATGCAGAGACCATACCAGCATACACACACACATACACACACCTGAGACTCAATGCTCTGCCTATTCCAGCACACACACACACGGCTCACTGTGGTTCAATACCAGCCTGTACCTGCACACACACACACACTCACACACACCGCCGTGTGACTCAATGCAGTTTATACCACCACACAGACACACAAACACACACAAACACCTCTCTGTGACTCAATGCCAAGCCCATACAAGTAAACAGACACACACAACAATGGCTCACTGAGACTCAATGAATAGCGTATAGTAGCACATACAAACACAGGGCTCAATGTGAGTCAATGCATAGCCTATACCCGCACACACACACACAGAAACACACCTTAATATGGCTCAGTGTACAGCCTATATCAGTACACACACACACATCTTTCTGTGACTCATGCAGACTCTACAGCACCAAATACACAAACACTAACACAGGGCTGGGATTCAATGCACAGTCCATACCAGCAAAGGCACACACACCACACCACACTGTGACTCAATGTTCAGATTATACCAGCACACACACACGGCTCACTCTGTCCTAGTGCACAGAATATAACATCACACACACACCCCACACTGTGACTCAATGCACAGCCTGTACCTACACATACACACACACACAGCTCACTGTGACAAAATATGCAGCCTATACCAGCACACACACACACACCCTCAATGTTACACAATGGTCAGCCTATATCAGAACATGCAGACACACACACACAGCACTCTGACTCACTGCACATCCTATACCAGTGCACTCACACACACACACACATGGCTGACTGTGAATCAATGCACACTCTGTACCAGGACACACACACACACACACACACACATGGCTCCCTGTGACTTAGTGCACAGGATATGCTAGCAGACATACACACACAGAGAAGCACATACGGCAAAATGTGAGTCAATCCACAGCCCATACCTCCACACACGCACACATACTGACACTCAAAAACACAGCTCAGTGTGATTCAATGCAAATCCTAAACTAGAAAGTGCACACACACAGACACAAACCTCCCTATGAATCAGTGCATAGCATATAACATCACACACATACACCTCACTGTGACTCAATGTGCTGCCTCTACCTGCACACACACACACACAAAACTCAATATGACTCAATGAGCAGGCTGTACCAGCACACATATACACACATGTGCACACAGACCTCAGTGTGCCTCAATTGTCAGCCTATACCAGAACACACAGACACACACACCTCCCACTCTGACTCAATGCACAACCTATACCAGCGTGCACACACACTCACATGGCACAGTGAATCAAGGCACAATTTTACCAGCACATGCACACACACCTCAGAGTGATTCAAAGCTCAGCCTATACCAGCAAACACACACACACAAACACAGACATGCACAGATGCAGGCCTCACTGTGACTCAATGCACAGCCTATACCAGTACACACACACACACACCAACACGCACTCACACATGGCTCACTCGTACTCAATAAATCGCCTATACCAGCACACACACACACAGCGCACTGTGACTCAATGCAGTCTGTATCACCCACACTCACACACACACCCATGAGTCAATAAAGCCCATACCAGCACAATAAAGCCCATACCAGCACACAAACTCACATGCACACACACACACGAGACTGTGACTCAAAACGCTTCCTGTACCAGCACACACACACACAAACACCTCACTGTGACTCAATGCACAGCCTATACGAGCACACACATACACACACAGTTCACAGTGACTCAATACAGAGTCTATACCAGCGCACACACAGACACACAGCCCACTCTGTCTCAACTGTCATCTAGTGCCAGCACACACACACACACAAACACACAAACACACACAGCCGTTCAGGTCAAAGTGGATAAAACCACAGTCCACACCATCACAGCACACACACACCGCACTACTCACTGTGACTCAATGCACAGTCTACACCAGCAAATACACACACACATACACAAACAACTCCCACACATTCAACTGTGACTCAGTGCTCTGACTATACCAGCTCCCCACACACACATGGTTCACTGTGACTCAGTGCACAGCAAATAACTGTACACACACACCCCTACACACACATATTGCTCAGTTTGACCTAACGAACAGTCTGTAACACCACATACACACATGCACACCTCAGTGACTCAATGTTCAGCCTGTACCATCACACACACACACGCATACACAAATACACGTACACACACTAATACGGCTCGCTGTGATTCAATGCACAGCCTATAACATCACACAGAGACACCCATCACTGTGACTCGAACTGCAGCTTGTACCTGCACATACACACACAAAGACCCACCTTCTGTGACTCAATTCACAGCCTACTGCAGCATACACACAGAAAAACAACCATCACTGTGATTCAATGCACCGCCTATACCACCATACACACAGAGCTCACTGTGAATCAATGCACAGCCTATAGAAGAACACACAAACACTCACTCACACATACCTGACTGTGACTCAGTGAACCACCTATAGCAGCACACACACACACACACAAACATACACTGCTCATTGGACTCAATGCACTGCCTAAACCAGCACACACACACACAAACACACACACACATATGACTCACTGACTCAATGCACAGCCTGTACTGGCACACACACAAGGCTTACTGTGACTCAATGCAGAGTCTACACCAGCATACAAACACATGGCTCACTGTGACTCAATGTAATGCCTATGCCAGCACACACACACAGAGACACATGCATGGCTCTCTCTGATTCAATGCACGTACTATACCATCACAAACACACACACACGCACAGTCACTGTGACACAACGCAGACCCTATACCACAACACCCATGCAAAGACACATATGCACGGCTCTTTGTGACTCTATGCACACCCTATACTATCACATACACACATTCACACATGGCTCATTGTGAATCAGTGCACAGTCTGTAGTTCCACGTATACACACACAGACACACACCTCAGTGACTCAATGCAAAGCCCATACCATCACACACACACACACATACACACACAGCTCACTGTGAATCAGTGTACAGTCTTCAGCTCCATGTACATACACACACAACACACCTTAGTGAATCAATGCAGAGACCATACCAGCATACACACACACATACACACACCTGAGACTCAATGCTCTGCCTATTCCAGCACACACACACACACAGGCACACACACGGCTCACTGTCATTCAATACCAGCCTGTACCTGCACACACACACACTCTCACACACACTGCCGTGTGACTCAATGCAGATGATACCACCACACAGACACACAGACACACACACACACCTGTCTGAGACTCAATGCCAAGCCCATACAAGTAAACAGACACACAAAACAAAGGCTCACTGAGACTCAATGAACAGTGTATACTAGCACATACAAACACATGGCTCAATGTGAGTCAATGCATAGCCTATACCCGCACACACACACACAGAAACACACCTTAACATGTCTCAGTGTACAGACTATAGCAGTACACACACACAAAAACACACACCGTTCAGTGATTCAATGCAAATCCCATATCAGCATACACATACACATACACTCACCTAGGTGTGACTCAATTCTCAGCATATAGCAGCACACACACACACCTTACTGTGACTCATGCAGACTCTACAGCACCAAATACACAACACTAACACAGGGCTGTGATTCAATGCGCAGCCTATAACACCACACAGAGACACCCATCACTGTGACTCAAACCGCAGCCTGTACATGCACATACACACACAAAGACACACTTTCTGTGACTCAATACACAGCCTACTGCAGCACACACACACACACAAACACAACCATCACTGTGACTCAATGCACCTCCTGTACCAGCTTACACACATGCCTCACTTTGAATCAATGCACAGCCTATACAAGAACACACAAACACTCACACATACCTGACTGTGACTCAGTGAACCACCTATAGCAGCACCCACAAACACACACAAACATACATGATTCACTTGGACTCAATGCACTTCATATATCAGCACACACACACACACACACATATATGACTCACTGACTCCTTGCACAGCCTGTACTGGCACACACACAAGTCTTACTGTGACTCAATGCAGAGTCTCCATCAGCATACAAACACATGGCTCACTGTGACACAATGTAATGCCTATGCCAGCACACACACACAGAGACGCATGCATGGCTCTCTCTGATACAATGCACGTACTATACCATCACAAACACACACACACACACACGCACAGTCACTGTGACACAATGCACAGCCTATACCACAACACCCATACAAAGACACATATGCACGGCTCATTGTGACTCTATGAACACCCTATACTATCACATACACACATTCACACATGGCTCATTGTGAATCAGTGCACAGTCTGTAGTTCCAGGTATACACACACAGACACACACCTCAGTGACTCAATGCAAAGCCCATACCATCACACACACACACACATACACACACAGCTCACTGTGAATCAGTGTACAGTCTTCAGCTCCATGTACATACACACACAACACACCTTAGTGAATCAATGCAGAGACCATACCAGCATACACACACACATACACACACCTGAGACTCAATGCTCTGCCTATTCCAGCACACACACACACGGCTCACTGTGGTTCAATACCAGCCTGTACCTGCACACACTCACACTCTCACACACACCGCCGTGTGACTCAATGCAGTTTATACCACCACACAGACACACAAACACACACAAACACCTCTCTGTGACTCAATGCCAAGCCCATACAAGTAAACAGACACACACAACAATGGCTCACTGAGACTCAATGAATAGCGTATAGTAGCACATACAAACACATGGCTCAATGTGAGTCAATGCATAGCCTATACCCGCACACACACACACAGAAACACACCTTAATATGGCTCAGTGTACAGCCTATAGCAGTACACACACACACATCTTACTGTGACTCATGCAGACTCTACAGCACCAAATACACAAACACTAACACAGGGCTGGGATTCAATGCACAGTCCATACCAGCAAAGGCACACACACCACACCACACTGTGACTCAATGTTCAGATTATACCAGCACACACACACGGCTCACTCTGTCCTAGTGCACAGAATATAACATCACACACACACCCCACACTGTGACTCAATGCACAGCCTGTACCTACACATACACACACACACAGCTCACTGTGACAAAATATGCAGCCTATACCAGCACACACACACACACACCCTCAATGTTACACAATGGTCAGCCTATATCAGAACATGCAGACACACACACACAGCACTCTGACTCACTGCACATCCTATACCAGTGCACTCACACACACACACACATGGCTGACTGTGAATCAATGCACACTCTGTACCAGGACACACACACACACACACACGGCTCCCTGTGACTTAGTGCACAGGATATGCTAGCAGACATACACACACAGAGAAGCACATACGGCAAAATGTGAGTCAATCCACAGCCCATACCTCCACACACGCACACATACTGACACTCAAAAACACAGCTCAGTGTGATTCAATGCAAATCCTAAACTAGAAAGTGCACACACACAGACACAAACCTCCCTATGAATCAGTGCATAGCATATAACATCACACACATACACCTCACTGTGACTCAATGTGCTGCCTCTACCTGCACACACACACACACAAAACTCAATATGACTCAATGAGCAGGCTGTACCAGCACACATATACACACATGTGCACACAGACCTCAGTGTGCCTCAATTGTCAGCCTATACCAGAACACACAGACACACACACCTCCCACTCTGACTCAATGCACAACCTATACCAGCGTGCACACACACTCACATGGCACAGTGAATCAAGGCACAATTTTACCAGCACATGCACACACACCTCAGAGTGATTCAAAGCTCAGCCTATACCAGCAAACACACACACACAAACACAGACATGCACAGATGCAGGCCTCACTGTGACTCAATGCACAGCCTATACCAGTACACACACACACACACCAACACGCACTCACACATGGCTCACTGGTACTCAATAAATCGCCTATACCAGCACACACACACACAGCGCACTGTGACTCAATGCAGTCTGTATCACCCACACTCACACACACACCCATGAGTCAATAAAGCCCATACCAGCACAATAAAGCCCATACCAGCACACAAACTCACATGCACACACACACACATGAGACTGTGACTCAAAACGCTTCCTGTACCAGCACACACACACACAAACACCTCACTGTGACTCAATGCACAGCCTATACGAGCACACACATACACACACAGCTCACAGTGACTCAATACAGAGTCTATACCAGCGCACACACAGACACACAGCCCACTCTGTCTCAACTGTCATCTAGTGCCAGCACACACACACACACAAACACACAAACACACACAGCCGTTCAGGTCAAAGTGGATAAAACCACAGTCCACAGCATCACAGCACACACACACCGCACTACTCACTGTGACTCAATGCACAGTCTACACCAGCAAATACACACACACATACACAAACAACTCCCACACATTCAACTGTGACTCAGTGCTCTGACTATACCAGCTCCCCACACACACATGGTTCACTGTGACTCAGTGCACAGCAAATAACTGTACACACACACCCCTACACACACATATTGCTCAGTTTGACCTAACGAACAGTCTGTAACACCACATACACACATGCACACCTCAGTGACTCAATGTTCAGCCTGTACCATCACACACACACACGCATACACAAATACACGTACACACACTAATACGGCTCGCTGTGATTCAATGCACAGCCTATAACATCACACAGAGACACCCATCACTGTGACTCGAACTGCAGCTTGTACCTGCACATACACACACAAAGACCCACCTTCTGTGACTCAATTCACAGCCTACTGCAGCGTACACACAGAAAAACAACCATCACTGTGATTCAATGCACCGCCTATACCACCATACACACAGAGCTCACTGTGAATCAATGCACAGCCTATAGAAGAACACACAAACACTCACTCACACATACCTGACTGTGACTCAGTGAACCACCTATAGCAGCACACACACACACACACAAACATACACTGCTCATTGGACTCAATGCACTGCCTAAACCAGCACACACACACACAAACACACACACACATATGACTCACTGACTCAATGCACAGCCTGTACTGGCACACACACAAGGCTTACTGTGACTCAATGCAGAGTCTACACCAGCATACAAACACATGGCTCACTGTGACTCAATGTAATGCCTATGCCAGCACACACACACAGAGACACATGCATGGCTCTCTCTGATTCAATGCACGTACTATACCATCACAAACACACACACACGCACAGTCACTGTGACACAACGCAGACCCTATACCACAACACCCATGCAAAGACACATATGCACGGCTCTTTGTGACTCTATGCACACCCTATACTATCACATACACACATTCACACATGGCTCATTGTGAATCAGTGCACAGTCTGTAGTTCCACGTATACACACACAGACACACACCTCAGTGACTCAATGCAAAGCCCATACCATCACACACACACACACATACACACACAGCTCACTGTGAATCAGTGTACAGTCTTCAGCTCCATGTACATACACACACAACACACCTTAGTGAATCAATGCAGAGACCATACCAGCATACACACACACATACACACACCTGAGACTCAATGCTCTGCCTATTCCAGCACACACACACACACAGGCACACACACGGCTCACTGTCATTCAATACCAGCCTGTACCTGCACACACACACACTCTCACACACACTGCCGTGTGACTCAATGCAGATGATACCACCACACAGACACACAGACACACACACACACCTGTCTGAGACTCAATGCCAAGCCCATACAAGTAAACAGACACACAAAACAAAGGCTCACTGAGACTCAATGAACAGTGTATACTAGCACATACAAACACATGGCTCAATGTGAGTCAATGCATAGCCTATACCCGCACACACACACACAGAAACACACCTTAACATGTCTCAGTGTACAGACTATAGCAGTACACACACACAAAAACACACACCGTTCAGTGATTCAATGCAAATCCCATATCAGCATACACATACACATACACTCACCTAGGTGTGACTCAATTCTCAGCATATAGCAGCACACACACACACCTTACTGTGACTCATGCAGACTCTACAGCACCAAATACACAACACTAACACAGGGCTGTGATTCAATGCACAGCCTATAACACCACACAGAGACACCCATCACTGTGACTCAAACCGCAGCCTGTACATGCACATACACACACAAAGACACACTTTCTGTGACTCAATACACAGCCTACTGCAGCACACACACACACACAAACACAACCATCACTGTGACTCAATGCACCTCCTGTACCAGCTTACACACATGCCTCACTTTGAATCAATGCACAGCCTATACAAGAACACACAAACACTCACACATACCTGACTGTGACTCAGTGAACCACCTATAGCAGCACCCACAAACACACACAAACATACATGATTCACTTGGACTCAATGCACTTCATATATCAGCACACACACACACACACACATATATGACTCACTGACTCCTTGCACAGCCTGTACTGGCACACACACAAGTCTTACTGTGACTCAATGCAGAGTCTCCATCAGCATAAAAACACATGGCTCACTGTGACACAATGTAATGCCTATGCCAGCACACACACACAGAGACGCATGCATGGCTCTCTCTGATACAATGCACGTACTATACCATCACAAACACACACACACACACACGCACAGTCACTGTGACACAATGCACAGCCTATACCACAACACCCATACAAAGACACATATGCACGGCTCATTGTGACTCTATGAACACCCTATACTATCACATACACACATTCACACATGGCTCATTGTGAATCAGTGCACAGTCTGTAGTTCCAGGTATACACACACAGACACACACCTCAGTGACTCAATGCAAAGCCCATACCATCACACACACACACACACATACACACACAGCTCACTGTGAATCAGTGTACAGTCTTCAGCTCCATGTACATACACACACAACACACCTTAGTGAATCAATGCAGAGACCATACCAGCATACACACACACATACACACACCTGAGACTCAATGCTCTGCCTATTCCAGCACACACACACACGGCTCACTGTGGTTCAATACCAGCCTGTACCTGCACACACACACACTCTCACACACACCGCCGTGTGACTCAATGCAGTTTATACCACCACACAGACACACAAACACACACAAACACCTCTCTGTGACTCAATGCCAAGCCCATACAAGTAAACAGACACACACAACAATGGCTCACTGAGACTCAATGAATAGCGTATAGTAGCACATACAAACACATGGCTCAATGTGAGTCAATGCATAGCCTATACCCGCACACACACACACAGAAACACACCTTAATATGGCTCAGTGTACAGCCTATAGCAGTACACACACACACATCTTACTGTGACTCATGCAGACTCTACAGCACCAAATACACAAACACTAACACAGGGCTGGGATTCAATGCACAGTCCATACCAGCAAAGGCACACACACCACACCACACTGTGACTCAATGTTCAGATTATACCAGCACACACACACGGCTCACTCTGTCCTAGTGCACAGAATATAACATCACACACACACCCCACACTGTGACTCAATGCACAGCCTGTACCTACACATACACACACACACAGCTCACTGTGACAAAATATGCAGCCTATACCAGCACACACACACACACCCCCTCAATGTTACACAATGGTCAGCCTATATCAGAACATGCAGACACACACACACAGCACTCTGACTCACTGCACATCCTATACCAGTGCACTCACACACACACACACATGGCTGACTGTGAATCAATGCACACTCTGTACCAGGACACACACACACACACACACACATGGCTCCCTGTGACTTAGTGCACAGGATATGCTAGCAGACATACACACACAGAGAAGCACATACGGCAAAATGTGAGTCAATCCACAGCCCATACCTCCACACACGCACACATACTGACACTCAAAAACACAGCTCAGTGTGATTCAATGCAAATCCTAAACTAGAAAGTGCACACACACAGACACAAACCTCCCTATGAATCAGTGCATAGCATATAACATCACACACATACACCTCACTGTGACTCAATGTGCTGCCTCTACCTGCACACACACACACACAAAACTCAATATGACTCAATGAGCAGGCTGTACCAGCACACATATACACACATGTGCACACAGACCTCAGTGTGCCTCAATTGTCAGCCTATACCAGAACACACAGACACACACACCTCCCACTCTGACTCAATGCACAACCTATACCAGCGTGCACACACACTCACATGGCACAGTGAATCAAGGCACAATTTTACCAGCACATGCACACACACCTCAGAGTGATTCAAAGCTCAGCCTATACCAGCAAACACACACACACAAACACAGACATGCACAGATGCAGGCCTCACTGTGACTCAATGCACAGCCTATACCAGTACACACACACACACACCAACACGCACTCACACATGGCTCACTCGTACTCAATAAATCGCCTATACCAGCACACACACACACAGCGCACTGTGACTCAATGCAGTCTGTATCACCCACACTCACACACACACCCATGAGTCAATAAAGCCCATACCAGCACAATAAAGCCCATACCAGCACACAAACTCACATGCACACACACACACACGAGACTGTGACTCAAAACGCTTCCTGTACCAGCACACACACACACAGACACCTCACTGTGACTCAATGCAGCCTATACGAGCACACACATACACACACAGCTCACAGTGACTCAATACAGAGTCTATACCAGCGCACACACAGACACACAGCCCACTCTGTCTCAATTGTCATCTAGTGCCAGCACACACACACACACACAAACACACAAACACACACAGCCGTTCAGGTCAAAGTGGATAAAACCACAGTCCACACCATCACAGCACACACACACCGCACTACTCACTGTGACTCAATGCACAGTCTACACCAGCAAATACACACACACATACACAAACAACTCCCACACATTCAACTGTGACTCAGTGCTCTGACTATACCAGCTCCCCACACACACATGGTTCACTGTGACTCAGTGCACAGCAAATAACTGTACACACACACCCCTACACACACATATTGCTCAGTTTGACCTAACGAACAGTCTGTAACACCACATACACACATGCACACCTCAGTGACTCAATGTTCAGCCTGTACCATCACACACACACACGCATACACAAATACACGTACACACACTAATACGGCTCGCTGTGATTCAATGCACAGCCTATAACATCACACAGAGACACCCATCACTGTGACTCGAACTGCAGCTTGTACCTGCACATACGCACACAAAGACCCACCTTCTGTGACTCAATTCACAGCCTACTGCAGCATACACACAGAAAAACAACCATCACTGTGATTCAATGCACCGCCTATACCACCATACACACAGAGCTCACTGTGAATCAATGCACAGCCTATAGAAGAACACACAAACACTCACTCACACATACCTGACTGTGACTCAGTGAACCACCTATAGCAGCACACACACACACACACAAACATACACTGCTCATTGGACTCAATGCACTGCCTAAACCAGCACACACACACACAAACACACACACACATATGACTCACTGACTCAATGCACAGCCTGTACTGGCACACACACAAGGCTTACTGTGACTCAATGCAGAGTCTACACCAGCATACAAACACATGGCTCACTGTGACTCAATGTAATGCCTATGCCAGCACACACACACAGAGACACATGCATGGCTCTCTCTGATTCAATGCACGTACTATACCATCACAAACACACACACACGCACAGTCACTGTGACACAACGCAGACCCTATACCACAACACCCATGCAAAGACACATATGCACGGCTCTTTGTGACTCTATGCACACCCTATACTATCACATACACACATTCACACATGGCTCATTGTGAATCAGTGCACAGTCTGTAGTTCCAGGTATACACACACAGACACACACCTCAGTGACTCAATGCAAAGCCCATACCATCACACACACACACACATACACACACAGCTCACTGTGAATCAGTGTACAGTCTTCAGCTCCATGTACATACACACACAACACACCTTAGTGAATCAATGCAGAGACCATACCAGCATACACACACACATACACACACCTGAGACTCAATGCTCTGCCTATTCCAGCACACACACACACACAGGCACACACACGGCTCACTGTCATTCAATACCAGCCTCTACCTGCACACACACACACTCTCACACACACCGCCGTGTGACTCAATGCAGATGATACCACCACACAGACACACAGACACACACACACACCTGTCTGAGACTCAATGCCAAGCCCATACAAGTAAACAGACACACAAAACAAAGGCTCACTGAGACTCAATGAACAGTGTATACTAGCACATACAAACACATGGCTCAATGTGAGTCAATGCATAGCCTATACCCGCACACACACACACAGAAACACACCTTAACATGTCTCAGTGTACAGACTATAGCAGTACACACACACACAAACACACACCGTTCAGTGATTCAATGCAAATCCCATATCAGCATACACATACACATACACTCACCTAGGTGTGACTCAATTCTCAGCATATAGCAGCACACACACACACCTTACTGTGACTCATGCAGACTCTACAGCACCAAATACACAACACTAACACAGGGCTGTGATTCAATGCACAGCCTATAACACCACACAGAGACACCCATCACTGTGACTCAAACCGCAGCCTGTACATGCACATACACACACAAAGACCCACTTTCTGTGACTCAATACACAGCCTACTGCAGCACACACACACACACAAACACAACCATCACTGTGACTCAATGCACCTCCTGTACCAGCTTACACACATGCCTCACTGTGAATCAATGCACAGCCTATACAAGAACACACAAACACTCACACATACCTGACTGTGACTCAGTGAACCACCTATAGCAGCACCCACAAACACACACAAACATACATGATTCACTTGGACTCAATGCACTTCATATATCAGCACACACACACACACACACACACATATATGACTCACTGACTCCTTGCACAGCCTGTACTGGCACACACACAAGTCTTACTGTGACTCAATGCAGAGTCTCCACCAGCATACAAACACATGGCTCACTGTGACACAATGTAATGCCTATGCCAGCACACACACACAGAGACGCATGCATGGCTCTCTCTGATACAATGCATGTACTATACCATCACAAACACACACACACACACACGCACAGTCACTGTGACACAATGCACAGCCTATACCACAACACCCATGCAAAGACACATATGCACGGCTCATTGTGACTCTATGAACACCCTATACTATCACATACACACATTCACACATGGCTCATTGTGAATCAGTGCACAGTCTGTAGTTCCAGGTATACACACACAGACACACACCTCAGTGACTCAATGCAAAGCCCATACCATCACACACACACACACATACACACACAGCTCACTGTGAATCAGTGTACAGTCTTCAGCTCCATGTACATACACACACAACACACCTTAGTGAATCAATGCAGAGACCATACCAGCATACACACACACATACACACACCTGAGACTCAATGCTCTGCCTATTCCAGCACACACACACACGGCTCACTGTGGTTCAATACCAGCCTGTACCTGCACACACACACACTCTCACACACACCGCCGTGTGACTCAATGCAGTTTATACCACCACACAGACACACAAACACACACAAACACCTCTCTGTGACTCAATGCCAAGCCCATACAAGTAAACAGACACACACAACAATGGCTCACTGAGACTCAATGAATAGCGTATAGTAGCACATACAAACACATGGCTCAATGTGAGTCAATATATAGCCTATACCCGCACACACACACACAGAAACACAGCTTAATATGGCTCAGTGTACAGCCTATAGCAGTACACACACACACATCTTACTGTGACTCATGCAGACTCTACAGCACCAAATACACAAACACTAACACAGGGCTGGGATTCAATGCACAGTCCATACCAGCAAAGGCACACACACCACACCACACTGTGACTCAATGTTCAGATTATACCAGCACACACACACGGCTCACTCTGTCCTAGTGCACAGAATATAACATCACACACACACCCCACACTGTGACTCAATGCACAGCCTGTACCTACACATACACACACACACAGCTCACTGTGACAAAATATGCAGCCTATACCAGCACACACACACACACACCCTCAATGTTACACAATGGTCAGCCTATATCAGAACATGCAGACACACACACACAGCACTCTGACTCACTGCACATCCTATACCAGTGCACTCACACACACACACACATGGCTGACTGTGAATCAATGCACACTCTGTACCAGGACACACACACACACACACACATGGCTCCCTGTGACTTAGTGCACAGGATATGCTAGCAGACATACACACACAGAGAAGCACATACGGCAAAATGTGAGTCAATCCACAGCCCATACCTCCACACACGCACACATACTGACACTCAAAAACACAGCTCAGTGTGATTCAATGCAAATCCTAAACTAGAAAGTGCACACACACAGACACAAACCTCCCTATGAATCAGTGCATAGCATATAACATCACACACATACACCTCACTGTGACTCAATGTGCTGCCTCTACCTGCACACACACACACACAAAACTCAATAAGACTCAATGAGCAGGCTGTACCAGCACACATATACACACATGTGCACACAGACCTCAGTGTGCCTCAATTGTCAGCCTATACCAGAACACACAGACACACACACCTCCCACTCTGACTCAATGCACAACCTATACCAGCGTGCACACACACTCACATGGCACAGTGAATCAAGGCACAATTTTACCAGCACATGCACACACACCTCAGAGTGATTCAAAGCTCAGCCTATACCAGCAAACACACACACACAAACACAGACATGCACAGATGCAGGCCTCACTGTGACTCAATGCACAGCCTATACCAGTACACACACACACACACCAACACGCACTCACACATGGCTCACTCGTACTCAATAAATCGCCTATACCAGCACACACACACACAGCGCACTGTGACTCAATGCAGTCTGTATCACCCACACTCACACACACACCCATGAGTCAATAAAGCCCATACCAGCACAATAAAGCCCATACCAGCACACAAACTCACATGCACACACACACACACGAGACTGTGACTCAAAACGCTTCCTGTACCAGCACACACACACACAAACACCTCACTGTGACTCAATGCACAGCCTATACGAGCACACACATACACACACAGCTCACAGTGACTCAATACAGAGTCTATACCAGCGCACACACAGACACACAGCCCACTCTGTCTCAACTGTCATCTAGTGCCAGCACACACACACACACAAACACACAAACACACACAGCCGTTCAGGTCAAAGTGGATAAAACCACAGTCCACACCATCACAGCACACACACACCGCACTACTCACTGTGACTCAATGCACAGTCTACACCAGCAAATACACACACACATACACAAACAACTCCCACACATTCAACTGTGACTCAGTGCTCTGACTATACCAGCTCCCCACACACACATGGTTCACTGTGACTCAGTGCACAGCAAATAACTACACACACACCCCTACACACACATATTGCTCAGTTTGACCTAACGAACAGTCTGTAACACCACATACACACATGCACACCTCAGTGACTCAATGTTCAGCCTGTACCATCACACACACACACACGCATACACAAATACACGTACACACACTAATACGGCTCGCTGTGATTCAATGCACAGCCTATAACATCACACAGAGACACCCATCACTGTGACTCGAACTGCAGCTTGTAACTGCACATACACACACAAAGACCCACATTCTGTGACTCAATTCACAGCCTACTGCAGCATACACACAGAAAAACAACCATCACTGTGATTCAATGCACCGCCTATACCACCATACACACAGAGCTCACTGTGAATCAATGCACAGCCTATAGAAGAACACACAAACACTCACTCACACATACCTGACTGTGACTCAGTGAACCACCTATAGCAGCACACACACACACACACAAACATACACTGCTCATTGGACTCAATGCACTGCCTAAACCAGCACACACACACACAAACACACACACACATATGACTCACTGACTCAATGCACAGCCTGTACTGGCACACACACAAGGCTTACTGTGACTCAATGCAGAGTCTACACCAGCATACAAACACATGGCTCACTGTGACTCAATGTAATGCCTATGCCAGCACACACACACAGAGACACATGCATGGCTCTCTCTGATTCAATGCACGTACTATACCATCACAAACACACACACACGCACAGTCACTGTGACACAACGCAGACCCTATACCACAACACCCATGCAAAGACACATATGCACGGCTCTTTGTGACTCTATGCACACCCTATACTATCACATACACACATTCACACATGGCTCATTGTGAATCAGTGCACAGTCTGTAGTTCCACGTATACACACACAGACACACACCTCAGTGACTCAATGCAAAGCCCATACCATCACACACACACACACATACACACACAGCTCACTGTGAATCAGTGTACAGTCTTCAGCTCCATGTACATACACACACAACACACCTTAGTGAATCAATGCAGAGACCATACCAGCATACACACACACATACACACACCTGAGACTCAATGCTCTGCCTATTCCAGCACACACACACACACAGGCACACACACGGCTCACTGTCATTCAATACCAGCCTGTACCTGCACACACACACACTCTCACACACACTGCCGTGTGACTCAATGCAGATGATACCACCACACAGACACACAGACACACACACACACCTGTCTGAGACTCAATGCCAAGCCCATACAAGTAAACAGACACACAAAACAAAGGCTCACTGAGACTCAATGAACAGTGTATACTAGCACATACAAACACATGGCTCAATGTGAGTCAATGCATAGCCTATACCCGCACACACACACACAGAAACACACCTTAATATGGCTCAGTGTACAGCCTATATCAGTACACACACACACATCTTTCTGTGACTCATGCAGACTCTACAGCACCAAATACACAAACACTAACACAGGGCTGGGATTCAATGCACAGTCCATACCAGCAAAGGCACACACACCACACCACACTGTGACTCAATGTTCAGATTATACCAGCACACACACACGGCTCACTCTGTCCTAGTGCACAGAATATAACATCACACACACACCCCACACTGTGACTCAATGCACAGCCTGTACCTACACATACACACACACACAGCTCACTGTAACAAAATATGCAGCCTATACCAGCACACACACACACACACACCCTCAATGTTACACAATGGTCAGCCTATATCAGAACATGCAGACACACACACACAGCACTCTGACTCACTGCACATCCTATACCAGTGCACTCACACACACACACACATGGCTGACTGTGAATCAATGCACACTCTGTACCAGGACACACACACACACACACACATGGCTCCCTGTGACTTAGTGCACAGGATATGCTAGCAGACATACACACACAGAGAAGCACATACGGCAAAATGTGAGTCAATCCACAGCCCATACCTCCACACATGCACACATACTGACACTCAAAAACACAGCTCAGTGTGATTCAATGCAAATCCTAAACTAGAAAGTGCACACACACAGACACAAACCTCCCTATGAATCAGTGCATAGCATATAACATCACACACATACACCTCACTGTGACTCAATGTGCTGCCTCTACTTGCACACACACACACAAAAAACTCAATATGACTCAATGAGCAGGCTGTACCAGCACACATATACACACATGTGCACACAGACCTCAGTGTGCCTCAATTGTCAGCCTATACCAGAACACACAGACACACACACCTCCCACTCTGACTCAATGCACAACCTATACCAGCGTGCACACACACTCACATGGCACAGTGAATCAAGGCACAATTTTACCAGCACATGCACACACACCTCAGAGTGATTCAAAGCTCAGCCTATACCAGCAAACACACACACACAAACACAGACATGCACAGATGCAGGCCTCACTGTGACTCAATGCACAGCCTATACCAGTACACACACACACACACCAACACGCACTCACACATGGCTCACTCGTACTCAATAAATCGCCTATACCAGCACACACACACACAGCGCACTGTGACTCAATGCAGTCTGTATCACCCACACTCACACACACACCCATGAGTCAATAAAGCCCATACCAGCACAATAAAGCCCATACCAGCACACAAACTCACATGCACACACACACACACGAGACTGTGACTCAAAACGCTTCCTGTACCAGCACACACACACACAAACACCTCACTGTGACTCAATGCACAGCCTATACGAGCACACACATACACACACAGCTCACAGTGACTCAATACAGAGTCTATACCAGCGCACACACAGACACACAGCCCACTCTGTCTCAACTGTCATCTAGTGCCAGCACACACACACACACAAACACACAAACACACACAGCCGTTCAGGTCAAAGTGGATAAAACCACAGTCCACACCATCACAGCACACACACACCGCACTACTCACTGTGACTCAATGCACAGTCTACACCAGCAAATACACACACACATACACAAACAACTCCCACACATTCAACTGTGACTCAGTGCTCTGACTATACCAGCTCCCCACACACACATGGTTCACTGTGACTCAGTGCACAGCAAATAACTGTACACACACACCCCTACACACACATATTGCTCAGTTTGACCTAACGAACAGTCTGTAACACCACATACACACATGCACACCTCAGTGACTCAATGTTCAGCCTGTACCATCACACACACACACGCATACACAAATACACGTACACACACTAATACGGCTCGCTGTGATTCAATGCACAGCCTATAACATCACACAGAGACACCCATCACTGTGACTCGAACTGCAGCTTGTACCTGCACATACACACACAAAGACCCACCTTCTGTGACTCAATTCACAGCCTACTGCAGCATACACACAGAAAAACAACCATCACTGTGATTCAATGCACCGCCTATACCACCATACACACAGAGCTCACTGTGAATCAATGCACAGCCTATAGAAGAACACACAAACACTCACTCACACATACCTGACTGTGACTCAGTGAACCACCTATAGCAGCACACACACACACACACAAACATACACTGCTCATTGGACTCAATGCACTGCCTAAACCAGCACACACACACACAAACACACACACACATATGACTCACTGACTCAATGCACAGCCTGTACTGGCACACACACAAGGCTTACTGTGACTCAATGCAGAGTCTACACCAGCATACAAACACATGGCTCACTGTGACTCAATGTAATGCCTATGCCAGCACACACACACAGAGACATATGCATGGCTCTCTCTGATTCAATGCACGCACTATACCATCACAAACACACACACACGCACAGTCACTGTGACACAACGCAGACCCTATACCACAACACCCATGCAAAGACACATATGCACGGCTCTTTGTGACTTTATGCACACCCTATACTATCACATACACACATTCACACATGGCTCATTGTGAATCAGTGCACAGTCTGTAGTTCCACGTATACACACACAGACACACACCTCAGTGACTCAATGCAAAGCCCATACCATCACACACACACACACATACACACACAGCTCACTGTGAATCAGTGTACAGTCTTCAGCTCCATGTACATACACACACAACACACCTTAGTGAATCAATGCAGAGACCATACCAGCATACACACACACATACACACACCTGAGACTCAATGCTCTGCCTATTCCAGCACACACACACACACAGGCACACACACGGCTCACTGTCATTCAATACCAGCCTGTACCTGCACACACACACACTCTCACACACACTGCCGTGTGACTCAATGCAGATGATACCACCACACAGACACACAGACACACACACACACCTGTCTGAGACTCAATGCCAAGCCCATACAAGTAAACAGACACACAAAACAAAGGCTCACTGAGACTCAATGAACAGTGTATACTAGCACATACAAACACATGGCTCAATGTGAGTCAATGCATAGCCTATACCCGCACACACACACACAGAAACACACCTTAACATGTCTCAGTGTACAGACTATAGCAGTACACACACACACAAACACACACCGTTCAGTGATTCAATGCAAATCCCATATCAGCATACACATACACATACACTCACCTAGGTGTGACTCAATTCTCAGCATATAGCAGCACACACACACACCTTACTGTGACTCATGCAGACTCTACAGCACCAAATACACAACACTAACACAGGGCTGTGATTCAATGCACAGCCTATAACACCACACAGAGACACCCATCACTGTGACTCAAACCGCAGCCTGTACATGCACATACACACACAAAGACCCACTTTCTGTGACTCAATACACAGCCTACTGCAGCACACACACACACACAAACACAACCATCACTGTGACTCAATGCACCTCCTGTACCAGCTTACACACATGCCTCACTTTGAATCAATGCACAGCCTATACAAGAACACACAAACACTCACACATACCTGACTGTGACTCAGTGAACCACCTATAGCAGCACCCACAAACACACACAAACATACATGATTCACTTGGACTCAATGCACTTCATATATCAGCACACACACACACACACATATATGACTCACTGACTCCTTGCACAGCCTGTACTGGCACACACAAAAGTCTTACTGTGACTCAATGCAGAGTCTCCATCAGCATACAAACACATGGCTCACTGTGACACAATGTAATGCCTATGCCAGCACACACACACAGAGACGCATGCATGGCTCTCTCTGATACAATGCACGTACTATACCATCACAAACACACACACACACACACGCACAGTCACTGTGACACAATGCACAGCCTATACCACAACACCCATACAAAGACACATATGCACGGCTCATTGTGACTCTATGAACACCCTATACTATCACATACACACATTCACACATGGCTCATTGTGAATCAGTGCACAGTCTGTAGTTCCAGGTATACACACACAGACACACACCTCAGTGACTCAATGCAAAGCCCATACCATCACACACACACACACATACACACACAGCTCACTGTGAATCAGTGTACAGTCTTCAGCTCCATGTACATACACACACAACACACCTTAGTGAATCAATGCAGAGACCATACCAGCATACACACACACATACACACACCTGAGACTCAATGCTCTGCCTATTCCAGCACACACACACACGGCTCACTGTGGTTCAATACCAGCCTGTACCTGCACACACACACACTCTCACACACACCGCCGTGTGACTCAATGCAGTTTATACCACCACACAGACACACAAACACACACACACACCTGTCTGAGACTCAATGCCAAGCCCATACAAGTAAACAGACACACACAACAATGGCTCACTGAGACTCAATGAATAGCGTATAGTAGCACATACAAACACATGGCTCAATGTGAGTCAATGCATAGCCTATACCCGCACACACACACACAGAAACACACCTTAATATGGCTCAGTGTACAGCCTATAGCAGTACACACACACATATCTTACTGTGACTCATGCAGACTCTACAGCACCAAATACACAAACACTAACACAAGGCTGGGATTCAATGCACAGTCCATACCAGCAAAGGCACACACACCACACCACACTGTGACTCAATGTTCAGATTATACCAGCACACACACACGGCTCACTCTGTCCTAGTGCACAGAATATAACATCACACACACACCCCACACTGTGACTCAATGCACAGCCTGTACCTACACATACACACACACACAGCTCACTGTGACAAAATATGCAGCCTATACCAGCACACACACACACACCCCCTCAATGTTACACAATGGTCAGCCTATATCAGAACATGCAGACACACACACACATCACTCTGACTCACTGCACATCCTATACCAGTGCACTCACACACACACACACATGGCTGACTGTGAATCAATGCACACTCTGTACCAGGACACACACACACACACACACACACGGCTCCCTGTGACTCAGTGCACAGGATATGCTAGCAGACATACACACACAGAGAAGCACATACGGCAAAATGTGAGTCAATCCACAGCCCATACCTCCACACACGCACACATACTGACACTCAAAAACACAGCTCAGTGTGATTCAATGCAAATCCTAAACTAGAAAGTGCACACACACAGACACAAACCTCCCTATGAATCAGTGCATAGCATATAACATCACACACATACACCTCACTGTGACTCAATGTGCTGCCTCTACCTGCACACACACACACAAAAAACTCAATATGACTCAATGAGCAGGCTGTACCAGCACACATATACACACATGTGCACACAGACCTCAGTGTGCCTCAATTGTCAGCCTATACCAGAACACACAGACACACACACCTCCCACTCTGACTCAATGCACAACCTATACCAGCGTGCACACACACTCACATGGCACAGTGAATCAAGGCACAATTTTACCAGCACATGCACACACACCTCAGAGTGATTCAAAGCTCAGCCTATACCAGCAAACACACACACACAAACACAGACATGCACAGATGCAGGCCTTACTGTGACTCAATGCACAGCCTATACAGTACACACACACACACACCGACACGCACTCACACATGGCTCACTGGTACTCAATAAATCGCCTATACCAGCACACACACACACAGCGCACTGTGACTCAATGCAGTCTGTATCACCCACACTCACACACACACCCATGAGTCAATAAAGCCCATACCAGCACAATAAAGCCCATACCAGCACAAAAACTCACATGCACACACACACACACGAGACTGTGACTCAAAACGCTTCCTGTACCAGCACACACACACACAAACACCTCACTGTGACTCAATGCACAGCCTATACGAGCACACACATACACACACAGCTCACAGTGACTCAATATAGAGTCTATACCAGCACACACACAGACACACAGCCCACTCTGTCTCAATTGTCATCTAGTGCCAGCACACACACACACACAAACACACACAGCCGTTCAGGTCAAAGTGGATAAAACCACAGTCCACACCATCACAGCACACACACACCGCACTACTCACTGTGCCTCAATACACAGTCTACACCAGCAAATACACACACACATACACAAACAACTCCCACACATTCAACTGTGACTCAGTGCTCTGACTATACCAGCTCCCCACACACACATGGTTCACTGTGACTCAGTGCACAGCAAATAACTGTACACACACACCCCTACACACACATATTGCTCAGTTTGACCTAACGAACAGTCTGTAACACCACATACACTCATGCACACCTCAGTGACTCAATGTTCAGCCTGTACCATCACACACACACACGCATACACAAATACACATACACACACTAATACGGCTCGCTGTGATTCAATGCACAGCCTATAACATCACACAGAGACACCCATCACTGTGACTCGAACTGCAGCTTGTACCTGCACATACACACACAAAGACCCACCTTCTGTGACTCAATTCACAGCCTACTGCAGCATACACACAGAAAAACAACCATCACTGTGATTCAATGCACCGCCTATACCACCATACACACAGAGCTCACTGTGAATCAATGCACAGCCTATAGAAGAACACACAAACACTCACTCACACATACCTGACTGTGACTCAGTGAACCACCTATAGCAGCACACACACACACACACAAACATACACTGCTCATTGGACTCAATGCACTGCCTAAACCAGCACACACACACACAAACACACACACACATATGACTCACTGACTCAATGCACAGCCTGTACTGGCACACACACAAGGCTTACTGTGACTCAATGCAGAGTCTACACCAGCATACAAACACATGGCTCACTGTGACTCAATGTAATGCCTATGCCAGCACACACACACAGAGACACATGCATGGCTCTCTCTGATTCAATGCACGTACTATACCATCACAAACACACACACACGCACAGTCACTGTGACACAACGCAGACCCTATACCACAACACCCATGCAAAGACACATATGCACGGCTCTTCATGACTCTATGCACACCCTATACTATCACATACACACATTCACACATGGCTCATTGTGAATCAGTGCACAGTCTGTAGTTCCACGTATACACACACAGACACACACCTCAGTGACTCAATGCAAAGCCCATACCATCACACACACACACACATACACACACAGCTCACTGTGAATCAGTGTACAGTCTTCAGCTCCATGTACATACACACACAACACACCTTAGTGAATCAATGCAGAGACCATACCAGCATACACACACACATACACACACCTGAGACTCAATGCTCTGCCTATTCCAGCACACACACACACACAGGCACACACACGGCTCACTGTCATTCAATACCAGCCTGTACCTGCACACACACACACTCTCACACACACTGCCGTGTGACTCAATGCAGATGATACCACCACACAGACACACAGACACACACACACACCTGTCTGAGACTCAATGCCAAGCCCATACAAGTAAACAGACACACAAAACAAAGGCTCACTGAGACTCAATGAACAGTGTATACTAGCACATACAAACACATGGCTCAATGTGAGTCAATGCATAGCCTATACCCGCACACACACACACAGAAACACACCTTAACATGTCTCAGTGTACAGACTATAGCAGTACACACACACAAAAACACACACCGTTCAGTGATTCAATGCAAATCCCATATCAGCATACACATACACATACACTCACCTAGGTGTGACTCAATTCTCAGCATATAGCAGCACACACACACACCTTACTGTGACTCATGCAGACTCTACAGCACCAAATACACAACACTAACACAGGGCTGTGATTCAATGCACAGCCTATAACACCACACAGAGACACCCATCACTGTGACTCAAACCGCAGCCTGTACATGCACATACACACACAAAGACACACTTTCTGTGACTCAATACACAGCCTACTGCAGCACACACACACACACAAACACAACCATCACTGTGACTCAATGCACCTCCTGTACCAGCTTACACACATGCCTCACTTTGAATCAATGCACAGCCTATACAAGAACACACAAACACTCACACATACCTGACTGTGACTCAGTGAACCACCTATAGCAGCACCCACAAACACACACAAACATACATGATTCACTTGGACTCAATGCACTTCATATATCAGCACACACACACACACACATATATGACTCACTGACTCCTTGCACAGCCTGTACTGGCACACACACAAGTCTTACTGTGACTCAATGCAGAGTCTCCATCAGCATACAAACACATGGCTCACTGTGACACAATGTAATGCCTATGCCAGCACACACACACAGAGACGCATGCATGGCTCTCTCTGATACAATGCACGTACTATACCATCACAAACACACACACACACACACGCACAGTCACTGTGACACAATGCACAGCCTATACCACAACACCCATACAAAGACACATATGCACGGTTCTTTGTGACTCTATGAACACCCTATACTATCACATACACACATTCACACATGGCTCATTGTGAATCAGTGCACAGTCTGTAGTTCCAGGTATACACACACAGACACACACCTCAGTGACTCAATGCAAAGCCCATACCATCACACACACACACACATACACACACAGCTCACTGTGAATCAGTGTACAGTCTTCAGCTCCATGTACATACACACACAACACACCTTAGTGAATCAATGCAGAGACCATACCAGCATACACACACACATACACACACCTGAGACTCAATGCTCTGCCTATTCCAGCACACACACACACGGCTCACTGTGGTTCAATACCAGCCTGTACCTGCACACACACACACTCTCACACACACCGCCGTGTGACTCAATGCAGTTTATACCACCACACAGACACACAAACACACACAAACACCTCTCTGTGACTCAATGCCAAGCCCATACAAGTAAACAGACACACACAACAATGGCTCACTGAGACTCAATGAATAGCGTATAGTAGCACATACAAACACATGGCTCAATGTGAGTCAATGCATAGCCTATACCCGCACACACACACACAGAAACACACCTTAATATGGCTCAGTGTACAGCCTATAGCAGTACACACACATACATCTTACTGTGACTCATGCAGACTCTATAGCACCAAATACACAAACACTAACACAGGGCTGGGATTCAATGCACAGTCCATACCAGCAAAGGCACACACACCACACCACACTGTGACTCAATGTTCAGATTATACCAGCACACACACACGGCTCACTCTGTCCTAGTGCACAGAATATAACATCACACACACACCCCACACTGTGACTCAATGCACAGCCTGTACCTACACATACACACACACACAGCTCACTGTGACAAAATATGCAGCCTATACCAGCACACACACACACACACCCTCAATGTTACACAATGGTCAGCCTATATCAGAACATGCAGACACACACACACAGCACTCTGACTCACTGCACATCCTATACCAGTGCACTCACACACACACACACATGGCTGACTGTGAATCAATGCACACTCTGTACCAGGACACACACACACACACACACATGGCTCCCTGTGACTTAGTGCACAGGATATGCTAGCAGACATACACACACAGAGAAGCACATACGGCAAAATGTGAGTCAATCCACAGCCCATACCTCCACACACGCACACATACTGACACTCAAAAACACAGCTCAGTGTGATTCAATGCAAATCCTAAACTAGAAAGTGCACACACACAGACACAAACCTCCCTATGAATCAGTGCATAGCATATAACATCACACACATACACCTCACTGTGACTCAATGTGCTGCCTCTACCTGCACACACACACACACAAAACTCAATATGACTCAATGAGCAGGCTGTACCAGCACACATATACACACATGTGCACACAGACCTCAGTGTGCCTCAATTGTCAGCCTATACCAGAACACACAGACACACACACCTCCCACTCTGACTCAATGCACAACCTATACCAGCGTGCACACACACTCACATGGCACAGTGAATCAAGGCACAATTTTACCAGCACATGCACACACACCTCAGAGTGATTCAAAGCTCAGCCTATACCAGCAAACACACACACACAAACACAGACATGCACAGATGCAGGCCTCACTGTGACTCAATGCACAGCCTATACCAGTACACACACACACACACCAACACGCACTCACACATGGCTCACTGGTACTCAATAAATCGCCTATACCAGCACACACACACACAGCGCACTGTGACTCAATGCAGTCTGTATCACCCACACTCACACACACACCCATGAGTCAATAAAGCCCATACCAGCACAATAAAGCCCATACCAGCACACAAACTCACATGCACACACACACACACGAGACTGTGACTCAAAACGCTTCCTGTACCAGCACACACACACACAAACACCTCACTGTGACTCAATGCACAGCCTATACGAGCACACACATACACACACAGCTCACAGTGACTCAATACAGAGTCTATACCAGCGCACACACAGACACACAGCCCACTCTGTCTCAACTGTCATCTAGTGCCAGCACACACACACACACAAACACACAAACACACACAGCCGTTCAGGTCAAAGTGGATAAAACCACAGTCCACACCATCACAGCACACACACACCGCACTACTCACTGTGACTCAATGCACAGTCTACACCAGCAAATACACACACACATACACAAACAACTCCCACACATTCAACTGTGACTCAGTGCTCTGACTATACCAGCTCCCCACACACACATGGTTCACTGTGACTCAGTGCACAGCAAATAACTGTACACACACACCCCTACACACACATATTGCTCAGTTTGACCTAACGAACAGTCTGTAACACCACATACACACATGCACACCTCAGTGACTCAATGTTCAGCCTGTACCATCACACACACACACGCATACACAAATACACGTACACACACTAATACGGCTCGCTGTGATTCAATGCACAGCCTATAACATCACACAGAGACACCCATCACTGTGACTCGAACTGCAGCTTGTACCTGCACATACACACACAAAGACCCACCTTCTGTGACTCAATTCACAGCCTACTGCAGCATACACACAGAAAAACAACCATCACTGTGATTCAATGCACCGCCTATACCACCATACACACAGAGCTCACTGTGAATCAATGCACAGCCTATAGAAGAACACACAAACACTCACTCACACATACCTGACTGTGACTCAGTGAACCACCTATAGCAGCACACACACACACACACAAACATACACTGCTCATTGGACTCAATGCACTGCCTAAACCAGCACACACACACACAAACACACACACACATATGACTCACTGACTCAATGCACAGCCTGTACTGGCACACACACAAGGCTTACTGTGACTCAATGCAGAGTCTACACCAGCATACAAACACATGGCTCACTGTGACTCAATGTAATGCCTATGCCAGCACACACACACAGAGACACATGCATGGCTCTCTCTGATTCAATGCACGTACTATACCATCACAAACACACACACACGCACAGTCACTGTGACACAACGCAGACCCTATACCACAACACCCATGCAAAGACACATATGCACGGCTCTTTGTGACTCTATGCACACCCTATACTATCACATACACACATTCACACATGGCTCATTGTGAATCAGTGCACAGTCTGTAGTTCCAGGTATACACACACAGACACACACCTCAGTGACTCAATGCAAAGCCCATACCATCACACACACACACACATACACACACAGCTCACTGTGAATCAGTGTACAGTCTTCAGCTCCATGTACATACACACACAACACACCTTAGTGAATCAATGCAGAGACCATACCAGCATACACACACACATACACACACCTGAGACTCAATGCTCTGCCTATTCCAGCACACACACACACGGCTCACTGTGGTTCAATACCAGCCTGTACCTGCACACACACACACTCTCACACACACCGCCGTGTGACTCAATGCAGTTTATACCACCACACAGACACACAAACACACACAAACACCTCTCTGTGACTCAATGCCAAGCCCATACAAGTAAACAGACACACACAACAATGGCTCACTGAGACTCAATGAATAGCGTATAGTAGCACATACAAACACATGGCTCAATGTGAGTCAATGCATAGCCTATACCCGCACACACACACACAGAAACACACCTTAATATGGCTCAGTGTACAGCCTATAGCAGTACACACACACACATCTTACTGTGACTCATGCAGACTCTACAGCACCAAATACACAAACACTAACACAGGGCTGGGATTCAATGCACAGTCCATACCAGCAAAGGCACACACACCACACCACACTGTGACTCAATGTTCAGATTATACCAGCACACACACACGGCTCACTCTGTCCTAGTGCACAGAATATAACATCACACACACACCCCACACTGTGACTCAATGCACAGCCTGTACCTACACATACACACACACACAGCTCACTGTGACAAAATATGCAGCCTATACCAGCACACACACACACACACCCTCAATGTTACACAATGGTCAGCCTATATCAGAACATACAGACACACACACACAGCACTCTGACTCACTGCACATCCTATACCAGTGCACTCACACACACACACACATGGCTGACTGTGAATCAATGCACACTCTGTACCAGGACACACACACACACACACACACATGGCTCCCTGTGACTTAGTGCACAGGATATGCTAGCAGACATACACACACAGAGAAGCACATACGGCAAAATGTGAGTCAATCCACAGCCCATACCTCCACACACGCACACATACTGACACTCAAAAACACAGCTCAGTGTGATTCAATGCAAATCCTAAACTAGAAAGTGCACACACACAGACACAAACCTCCCTATGAATCAGTGCATAGCATATAACATCACACACATACACCTCACTGTGACTCAATGTGCTGCCTCTACCTGCACACACACACACACAAAACTCAATATGACTCAATGAGCAGGCTGTACCAGCACACATATACACACATGTGCACACAGACCTCAGTGTGCCTCAATTGTCAGCCTATACCAGAACACACAGACACACACACCTCCCACTCTGACTCAATGCACAACCTATACCAGCGTGCACACACACTCACATGGCACAGTGAATCAAGGCACAATTTTACCAGCACATGCACACACACCTCAGAGTGATTCAAAGCTCAGCCTATACCAGCAAACACACACACACAAACACAGACATGCACAGATGCAGGCCTCACTGTGACTCAATGCACAGCCTATACCAGTACACACACACACACACACCAACACGCACTCACACATGGCTCACTGGTACTCAATAAATCGCCTATACCAGCACACACACACACAGCGCACTGTGACTCAATGCAGTCTGTATCACCCACACTCACACACACACCCATGAGTCAATAAAGCCCATACCAGCACAATAAAGCCCATACCAGCACACAAACTCACATGCACACACACACACATGAGACTGTGACTCAAAACGCTTCCTGTACCAGCACACACACACACAAACACCTCACTGTGACTCAATGCACAGCCTATACGAGCACACACATACACACACAGCTCACAGTGACTCAATACAGAGTCTATACCAGCGCACACACAGACACACAGCCCACTCTGTCTCAACTGTCATCTAGTGCCAGCACACACACACACACAAACACACAAACACACACAGCCGTTCAGGTCAAAGTGGATAAAACCACAGTCCACACCATCACAGCACACACACACCGCACTACTCACTGTGACTCAATGCACAGTCTACACCAGCAAATACACACACACATACACAAACAACTCCCACACATTCAACTGTGACTCAGTGCTCTGACTATACCAGCTCCCCACACACACATGGTTCACTGTGACTCAGTGCACAGCAAATAACTGTACACACACACCCCTACACACACATATTGCTCAGTTTGACCTAACGAACAGTCTGTAACACCACATACACACATGCACACCTCAGTGACTCAATGTTCAGCCTGCACCATCACACACACACACGCATACACAAATACACGTACACACACTAATACGGCTCGCTGTGATTCAATGCACAGCCTATAACATCACACAGAGACACCCATCACTGTGACTCGAACTGCAGCTTGTACCTGCACATACACACACAAAGACCCACCTTCTGTGACTCAATTCACAGCCTACTGCAGCATACACACAGAAAAACAACCATCACTGTGATTCAATGCACCGCCTATACCACCATACACACAGAGCTCACTGTGAATCAATGCACAGCCTATAGAAGAACACACAAACACTCACTCACACATACCTGACTGTGACTCAGTGAACCACCTATAGCAGCACACACACACACACACAAACATACACTGCTCATTGGACTCAATGCACTGCCTAAACCAGCACACACACACACAAACACACACACACATATGACTCACTGACTCAATGCACAGCCTGTACTGGCACACACACAAGGCTTACTGTGACTCAATGCAGAGTCTACACCAGCATACAAACACATGGCTCACTGTGACTTATTGTAATGCCTATGCCAGCACACACACACAGAGACACATGCATGGCTCTCTCTGATTCAATGCACGTACTATACCATCACAAACACACACACACGCACAGTCACTGTGACACAACGCAGACCCTATACCACAACACCCATGCAAAGACACATATGCACGGCTCTTTGTGACTCTATGCACACCCTATACTATCACATACACACATTCACACATGGCTCATTGTGAATCAGTGCACAGTCTGTAGTTCCAGGTATACACACACAGACACACACCTCAGTGACTCAATGCAAAGCCCATACCATCACACACACACACACATACACACACAGCTCACTGTGAATCAGTGTACAGTCTTCAGCTCCATGTACATACACACACAACACACCTTAGTGAATCAATGCAGAGACCATACCAGCATACACACACACATACACACACCTGAGACTCAATGCTCTGCCTATTCCAGCACACACACACACACAGGCACACACACGGCTTACTGTCATTCAATACCAGCCTGTACCTGCACACACACACACTCTCACACACACTGCCGTGTGACTCAATGCAGATGATACCACCACACAGACACACAGACACACACACACACCTGTCTGAGACTCAATGCCAAGCCCATACAAGTAAACAGACACACAAAACAAAGGCTCACTGAGACTCAATGAACAGTGTATACTAGCACATACAAACACATGGCTCAATGTGAGTCAATGCATAGCCTATACCCGCACACACACACACAGAAACACACCTTAATATGGCTCAGTGTACAGCCTATATCAGTACACACACACACATCTTTCTGTGACTCATGCAGACTCTACAGCACCAAATACACAAACACTAACACAGGGCTGGGATTCAATGCACAGTCCATACCAGCAAAGGCACACACACCACACCACACTGTGACTCAATGTTCAGATTATACCAGCACACACACACGGCTCACTCTGTCCTAGTGCACAGAATATAACATCACACACACACCCCACACTGTGACTCAATGCACAGCCTGTACCTACACATACACACACACACAGCTCACTGTGACAAAATATGCAGCCTATACCAGCACACACACACACACACCCTCAATGTTACACAATGGTCAGCCTATATCAGAACATGCAGACACACACACACAGCACTCTGACTCACTGCACATCCTATACCAGTGCACTCACACACACACACACATGGCTGACTGTGAATCAATGCACACTCTGTACCAGGACACACACACACACACACACATGGCTCCCTGTGACTTAGTGCACAGGATATGCTAGCAGACATACACACACAGAGAAGCACATACGGCAAAATGTGAGTCAATCCACAGCCCATACCTCCACACACGCACACATACTGACACTCAAAAACACAGCTCAGTGTGATTCAATGCAAATCCTAAACTAGAAAGTGCACACACACAGACACAAACCTCCCTATGAATCAGTGCATAGCATATAACATCACACACATACACCTCACTGTGACTCAATGTGCTGCCTCTACTTGCACACACACACACACAAAACTCAATATGACTCAATGAGCAGGCTGTACCAGCACACATATACACACATGTGCACACAGACCTCAGTGTGCCTCAATTGTCAGCCTATACCAGAACACACAGACACACACACCTCCCACTCTGACTCAATGCACAACCTATACCAGCGTGCACACACACTCACATGGCACAGTGAATCAAGGCACAATTTTACCAGCACATGCACACACACCTCAGAGTGATTCAAAGCTCAGCCTATACCAGCAAACACACACACACAAACACAGACATGCACAGATGCAGGCCTCACTGTGACTCAATGCACAGCCTATACCAGTACACACACACACACACCAACACGCACTCACACATGGCTCACTGGTACTCAATAAATCGCCTATACCAGCACACACACACACAGCGCACTGTGACTCAATGCAGTCTGTATCACCCACACTCACACACACACCCATGAGTCAATAAAGCCCATACCAGCACAATAAAGCCCATACCAGCACACAAACTCACATGCACACACACACACACGAGACTGTGACTCAAAACGCTTCCTGTACCAGCACACACACACACAAACACCTCACTGTGACTCAATGCACAGCCTATACGAGCACACACATACACACACAGCTCACAGTGACTCAATACAGAGTCTATACCAGCGCACACACAGACACACAGCCCACTCTGTCTCAACTGTCATCTAGTGCCAGCACACACACACACACAAACACACAAACACACACAGCCGTTCAGGTCAAAGTGGATAAAACCACAGTCCACACCATCACAGCACACACACACCGCACTACTCACTGTGACTCAATGCACAGTCTACACCAGCAAATACACACACACATACACAAACAACTCCCACACATTCAACTGTGACTCAGTGCTCTGACTATACCAGCTCCCCACACACACATGGTTCACTGTGACTCAGTGCACAGCAAATAACTGTACACACACACCCCTACACACACATATTGCTCAGTTTGACCTAACGAACAGTCTGTAACACCACATACACACATGCACACCTCAGTGACTCAATGTTCAGCCTGTACCATCACACACACACACGCATACACAAATACACGTACACACACTAATACGGCTCGCTGTGATTCAATGCACAGCCTATAACATCACACAGAGACACCCATCACTGTGACTCGAACTGCAGCTTGTACCTGCACATACACACACAAAGACCCACCTTCTGTGACTCAATTCACAGCCTACTGCAGCATACACACAGAAAAACAACCATCACTGTGATTCAATGCACCGCCTATACCACCATACACACAGAGCTCACTGTGAATCAATGCACAGCCTATAGAAGAACACACAAACACTCACTCACACATACCTGACTGTGACTCAGTGAACCACCTATAGCAGCACACACACACACACACAAACATACACTGCTCATTGGACTCAATGCACTGCCTAAACCAGCACACACACACACAAACACACACACACATATGACTCACTGACTCAATGCACAGCCTGTACTGGCACACACACAAGGCTTACTGTGACTCAATGCAGAGTCTACACCAGCATACAAACACATGGCTCACTGTGACTCAATGTAATGCCTATGCCAGCACACACACACAGAGACACATGCATGGCTCTCTCTGATTCAATGCACGTACTATACCATCACAAACACACACACACGCACAGTCACTGTGACACAACGCAGACCCTATACCACAACACCCATGCAAAGACACATATGCACGGCTCTTTGTGACTCTATGCACACCCTATACTATCACATACACACATTCACACATGGCTCATTGTGAATCAGTGCACAGTCTGTAGTTCCACGTATACACACACAGACACACACCTCAGTGACTCAATGCAAAGCCCATACCATCACACACACACACACATACACACACAGCTCACTGTGAATCAGTGTACAGTCTTCAGCTCCATGTACATACACACACAACACACCTTAGTGAATCAATGCAGAGACCATACCAGCATACACACACACATACACACACCTGAGACTCAATGCTCTGCCTATTCCAGCACACACACACACACAGGCACACACACGGCTTACTGTCATTCAATACCTGCCTGTACCTGCACACACACACACTCTCACACACACTGCCGTGTGACTCAATGCAGATGATACCACCACACAGACACACAGACACACACACACACCTGTCTGAGACTCAATGCCAAGCCCATACAAGTAAACAGACACACAAAACAAAGGCTCACTGAGACTCAATGAACAGTGTATACTAGCACATACAAACACATGGCTCAATGTGAGTCAATGCATAGCCTATACCCGCACACACACACACAGAAACACACCTTAACATGTCTCAGTGTACAGACTATAGCAGTACACACACACAAAAACACACACCGTTCAGTGATTCAATGCAAATCCCATATCAGCATACACATACACATACACTCACCTAGGTGTGACTCAATTCTCAGCATATAGCAGCACACACACACACCTTACTGTGACTCATGCAGACTCTACAGCACCAAATACACAACACTAACACAGGGCTGTGATTCAATGCACAGCCTATAACACCACACAGAGACACCCATCACTGTGACTCAAACCGCAGCCTGTACATGCACATACACACACAAAGACCCACTTTCTGTGACTCAATACACAGCCTACTGCAGCACACACACACACACAAACACAACCATCACTGTGACTCAATGCACCTCCTGTACCAGCTTACACACATGCCTCACTTTGAATCAATGCACAGCCTATACAAGAACACACAAACACTCACACATACCTGACTGTGACTCAGTGAACCACCTATAGCAGCACCCACAAACACACACAAACATACATGATTCACTTGGACTCAATGCACTTCATATATCAGCACACACACACACACACACACACATATATGACTCACTGACTCCTTGCACAGCCTGTACTGGCACACACACAAGTCTTACTGTGACTCAATGCAGAGTCTCCACCAGCATACAAACACATGGCTCACTGTGACACAATGTAATGCCTATGCCAGCACACACACACAGAGACGCATGCATGGCTCTCTCTGATACAATGCATGTACTATACCAACACAAACACACACACACACACGCACAGTCACTGTGACACAATGCACAGCCTATACCACAACACCCATGCAAAGACACATATGCACGGCTCATTGTGACTCTATGAACACCCTATACTATCACATACACACATTCACACATGGCTCATTGTGAATCAGTGCACAGTCTGTAGTTCCAGGTATACACACACAGACACACACCTCAGTGACTCAATGCAAAGCCCATACCATCACACACACACACACATACACACACAGCTCACTGTGAATCAGTGTACAGTCTTCAGCTCCATGTACATACACACACAACACACCTTAGTGAATCAATGCAGAGACCATACCAGCATACACACACACATACACACACCTGAGACTCAATGCTCTGCCTATTCCAGCACACACACACACGGCTCACTGTGGTTCAATACCAGCCTGTACCTGCACACACACACACTCTCACACACACCGCCGTGTGACTCAATGCAGTTTATACCACCACACAGACACACAAACACACACAAACACCTCTCTGTGACTCAATGCCAAGCCCATACAAGTAAACAGACACACACAACAATGGCTCACTGAGACTCAATGAATAGCGTATAGTAGCACATACAAACACATGGCTCAATGTGAGTCAATGCATAGCCTATACCCGCACACACACACACAGAAACACACCTTAATATGGCTCAGTGTACAGCCTATAGCAGTACACACACATACATCTTACTGTGACTCATGCAGACTCTATAGCACCAAATACACAAACACTAACACAGGGCTGGGATTCAATGCACAGTCCATACCAGCAAAGGCACACACACCACACCACACTGTGACTCAATGTTCAGATTATACCAGCACACACACACGGCTCACTCTGTCCTAGTGCACAGAATATAACATCACACACACACCCCACACTGTGACTCAATGCACAGCCTGTACCTACACATACACACACACACAGCTCACTGTGACAAAATATGCAGCCTATACCAGCACACACACACACACACCCTCAATGTTACACAATGGTCAGCCTATATCAGAACATGCAGACACACACACACAGCACTCTGACTCACTGCACATCCTATACCAGTGCACTCACACACACACACACATGGCTGACTGTGAATCAATGCACACTCTGTACCAGGACACACACACACACACACACATGGCTCCCTGTGACTTAGTGCACAGGATATGCTAGCAGACATACACACACAGAGAAGCACATACGGCAAAATGTGAGTCAATCCACAGCCCATACCTCCACACACGCACACATACTGACACTCAAAAACACAGCTCAGTGTGATTCAATGCAAATCCTAAACTAGAAAGTGCACACACACAGACACAAACCTCCCTATGAATCAGTGCATAGCATATAACATCACACACATACACCTCACTGTGACTCAATGTGCTGCCTCTACCTGCACACACACACACACAAAACTCAATATGACTCAATGAGCAGGCTGTACCAGCACACATATACACACATGTGCACACAGACCTCAGTGTGCCTCAATTGTCAGCCTATACCAGAACACACAGACACACACACCTCCCACTCTGACTCAATGCACAACCTATACCAGCGTGCACACACACTCACATGGCACAGTGAATCAAGGCACAATTTTACCAGCACATGCACACACACCTCAGAGTGATTCAAAGCTCAGCCTATACCAGCAAACACACACACACAAACACAGACATGCACAGATGCAGGCCTCACTGTGACTCAATGCACAGCCTATACCAGTACACACACACACACACCAACACGCACTCACACATGGCTCACTGGTACTCAATAAATCGCCTATACCAGCACACACACACACAGCGCACTGTGACTCAATGCAGTCTGTATCACCCACACTCACACACACACCCATGAGTCAATAAAGCCCATACCAGCACAATAAAGCCCATACCAGCACACAAACTCACATGCACACACACACACACGAGACTGTGACTCAAAACGCTTCCTGTACCAGCACACACACACACAAACACCTCACTGTGACTCAATGCACAGCCTATACGAGCACACACATACACACACAGCTCACAGTGACTCAATACAGAGTCTATACCAGCACACACACAGACACACAGCCCACTCTGTCTCAACTGTCATCTAGTGCCAGCACACACACACACACAAACACACAAACACACACAGCCGTTCAGGTCAAAGTGGATAAAACCACAGTCCACACCATCACAGCACACACACACCGCACTACTCACTGTGACTCAATGCACAGTCTACACCAGCAAATACACACACACATACACAAACAACTCCCACACATTCAACTGTGACTCAGTGCTCTGACTATACCAGCTCCCCACACACACATGGTTCACTGTGACTCAGTGCACAGCAAATAACTGTACACACACACCCCTACACACACATATTGCTCAGTTTGACCTAACGAACAGTCTGTAACACCACATACACACATGCACACCTCAGTGACTCAATGTTCAGCCTGTACCATCACACACACACACGCATACACAAATACACGTACACACACTAATACGGCTCGCTGTGATTCAATGCACAGCCTATAACATCACACAGAGACACCCATCACTGTGACTCGAACTGCAGCTTGTACCTGCACATACACACACAAAGACCCACCTTCTGTGACTCAATTCACAGCCTACTGCAGCATACACACAGAAAAACAACCATCACTGTGATTCAATGCACCGCCTATACCACCATACACACAGAGCTCACTGTGAATCAATGCACAGCCTATAGAAGAACACACAAACACTCACTCACACATACCTGACTGTGACTCAGTGAACCACCTATAGCAGCACACACACACACACACAAACATACACTGCTCATTGGACTCAATGCACTGCCTAAACCAGCACACACACACACAAACACACACACACATATGACTCACTGACTCAATGCACAGCCTGTACTGGCACACACACAAGGCTTACTGTGACTCAATGCAGAGTCTACACCAGCATACAAACACATGGCTCACTGTGACTCAATGTAATGCCTATGCCAGCACACACACACAGAGACACATGCATGGCTCTCTCTGATTCAATGCACGTACTATACCATCACAAACACACACACACGCACAGTCACTGTGACACAACGCAGACCCTATACCACAACACCCATGCAAAGACACATATGCACGGCTCTTTGTGACTCTATGCACACCCTATACTATCACATACACACATTCACACATGGCTCATTGTGAATCAGTGCACAGTCTGTAGTTCCACGTATACACACACAGACACACACCTCAGTGACTCAATGCAAAGCCCATACCATCACACACACACACACATACACACACAGCTCACTGTGAATCAGTGTACAGTCTTCAGCTCCATGTACATACACACACAACACACCTTAGTGAATCAATGCAGAGACCATACCAGCATACACACACACATACACACACCTGAGACTCAATGCTCTGCCTATTCCAGCACACACACACACACAGGCACACACACGGCTTACTGTCATTCAATACCTGCCTGTACCTGCACACACACACACTCTCACACACACTGCCGTGTGACTCAATGCAGATGATACCACCACACAGACACACAGACACACACACACACCTGTCTGAGACTCAATGCCAAGCCCATACAAGTAAACAGACACACAAAACAAAGGCTCACTGAGACTCAATGAACAGTGTATACTAGCACATACAAACACATGGCTCAATGTGAGTCAATGCATAGCCTATACCCGCACACACACACACAGAAACACACCTTAACATGTCTCAGTGTACAGACTATAGCAGTACACACACACAAAAACACACACCGTTCAGTGATTCAATGCAAATCCCATATCAGCATACACATACACATACACTCACCTAGGTGTGACTCAATTCTCAGCATATAGCAGCACACACACACACCTTACTGTGACTCATGCAGACTCTACAGCACCAAATACACAACACTAACACAGGGCTGTGATTCAATGCACAGCCTATAACACCACACAGAGACACCCATCACTGTGACTCAAACCGCAGCCTGTACATGCACATACACACACAAAGACCCACTTTCTGTGACTCAATACACAGCCTACTGCAGCACACACACACACACAAACACAACCATCACTGTGACTCAATGCACCTCCTGTACCAGCTTACACACATGCCTCACTTTGAATCAATGCACAGCCTATACAAGAACACACAAACACTCACACATACCTGACTGTGACTCAGTGAACCACCTATAGCAGCACCCACAAACACACACAAACATACATGATTCACTTGGACTCAATGCACTTCATATATCAGCACACACACACACACACACACATATATGACTCACTGACTCCTTGCACAGCCTGTACTGGCACACACACAAGTCTTACTGTGACTCAATGCAGAGTCTCCATCAGCATACAAACACATGGCTCACTGTGACACAATGTAATGCCTATGCCAGCACACACACACAGAGACGCATGCATGGCTCTCTCTGATACAATGCATGTACTATACCATCACAAACACACACACACACACACGCACAGTCACTGTGACACAATGCACAGCCTATACCACAACACCCATACAAAGACACATATGCACGGCTCATTGTGACTCTATGAACACCCTATACTATCACATACACACATTCACACATGGCTCATTGTGAATCAGTGCACAGTCTGTAGTTCCAGGTATACACACACAGACACACACCTCAGTGACTCAATGCAAAGCCCATACCATCACACACACACACACATACACACACAGCTCACTGTGAATCAGTGTACAGTCTTCAGCTCCATGTACATACACACACAACACACCTTAGTGAATCAATGCAGAGACCATACCAGCATACACACACACATACACACACCTGAGACTCAATGCTCTGCCTATTCCAGCACACACACACACGGCTCACTGTGGTTCAATACCAGCCTGTACCTGCACACACACACACTCTCACACACACCGCCGTGTGACTCAATGCAGTTTATACCACCACACAGACACACAAACACACACAAACACCTCTCTGTGACTCAATGCCAAGCCCATACAAGTAAACAGACACACACAACAATGGCTCACTGAGACTCAATGAATAGCGTATAGTAGCACATACAAACACATGGCTCAATGTGAGTCAATGCATAGCCTATACCCGCACACACACACACAGAAACACACCTTAATATGGCTCAGTGTACAGCCTATAGCAGTACACACACACACATCTTACTGTGACTCATGCAGACTCTACAGCACCAAATACACAAACACTAACACAGGGCTGGGATTCAATGCACAGTCCATACCAGCAAAGGCACACACACCACACCACACTGTGACTCAATGTTCAGATTATACCAGCACACACACACGGCTCACTCTGTCCTAGTGCACAGAATATAACATCACACACACACCCCACACTGTGACTCAATGCACAGCCTGTACCTACACATACACACACACACAGCTCACTGTGACAAAATATGCAGCCTATACCAGCACACACACACACACACCCTCAATGTTACACAATGGTCAGCCTATATCAGAACATGCAGACACACACACACAGCACTCTGACTCACTGCACATCCTATACCAGTGCACTCACACACACACACACATGGCTGACTGTGAATCAATGCACACTCTGTACCAGGACACACACACACACACACACACATGGCTCCCTGTGACTTAGTGCACAGGATATGCTAGCAGACATACACACACAGAGAAGCACATACGGCAAAATGTGAGTCAATCCACAGCCCATACCTCCACACACGCACACATACTGACACTC